>NC_056746.1:1023615442-1023772942 GCF_019279795.1 Protopterus annectens | reverse complement strand
TAGCAGTAAATAATGATAGGCCATTACCTAACAACCCCTAACTGTATCACAGCAAGACAAAGCCTGCCATATATGTGGAGGAGAGAGGCAGGAACACAGGGCCATACTTGCAATATTGCTATTACACACCCTGGAAATTACTGGTGTTACAGGATTTGGTGCAACATACCCTTATGCAGGAATAAGACATCAAAAACACAAATGGATGTAGCCATGTACTGATAGCATGCAACAGACAGACTGCCAGTGATATATCTAGGACAAGACCTTTGTGGTGCACAGACAAAACCAATCAGACAATCCACTGGCCATCATCTAGATGAGCCCACAGTTGAGAGCTATACAGACACATTGCATTCTATCCTAAACTACTATGTACACACAAACACTGTAAAACCAGCAATATACAATGCGCATAACAACACTAGTCTGTCTGTAGGTCTGGAACCTCATACAAATGTGTAGTTGGCCTGTGTCTGCAAGTCCTGCTATAAGAGGTATTTCAACCTGCTGTCTGTAACACTGCTGCCCACATTCAGGAAGGATGTCCTCCATACTGGAAAAGTTAAGGGACAACGCCCACATGAGTCAGTATTTTATAGTACTGGGTTGCCATGACAGTGGTTATCCAAAGTACTACACAGCAGGCTGCATGCAGTTAGCAATTGTTGCACACTGATTGGTGCAGTGCCCATCACCTGATCATGTGCATCACCTACAAAAGCCATACTGCAATCCTCTCATATCAGCTCAATCACTCCAGTGGAGAGAGAGAGAGACACACACACAGACAAAAAAAACGAAAAACAAAAAAAAAACCTTAAACAACAGAAAGCTGTCACAGCTGTCAGAAAAAATAAATTTACAGGTATGTAAAACATATATGTATTTAATTGAATGTAGTATGGGGTATAGAATAATAGGATACATGATGTGGAATGATTTATATGTGCCATCTGTAGTTGTCCCTGTAATGATGCTCTGCTGAACAACTGCTCTGGACAATACTGTCTGTCCCTGTAGACAGTGGGACATACTTGCCAACTGTGCAGATCAGCAATGAATGACAAAGATGTAAAGCCATAATATCTGTGTTTGGTATGTTAGTGTGGGCAATAGCTGGTGGTGGAAGTACTGCCGTTATGATAGACACATGGGAGTCAGAGCACACCACTTGCAGAACAGTCATGTTAATGTGTAATGTAGTATGCACAAATGCCATAAGTGAATAATAGGCTTACCAGCAATCTCTTACCATATATACCACCCTAATGTTAGTCTGTGTTCATATGTGACACCTGTCTGTGTTGAAGCAAGGCAGAACAGTGCAGCTGTGAATGAAAGAGAGTTACAGAATGTGGACCAGATGTCTGTATGCATCCCACATATAGATAAATATCTGTGTGATATATAATTAGATGTATATGTCGACAGATATACAGACACTCATATAGATATAGGTATATAAACAACCCACAAGATATATCTACACATATATATATATATGTATATATATATATATATATATATATATATATATATATATATATATATATATATATATATATATATATATATATATATATATATTGATAGATATAGTGGCACTGACAATGACATGCAGGTGAAATAGTCTGTAAGAGTCCAGCAAATATAGTGTCCCCACAGGAAACATGGCTACAAACACATAGCACAAAGTGTGGTACAACCACATAGCACAAAGCGTGGTACAATACACATATGTCCCAATGGTAGGTAAGCTGTCGACATACCAATTGCATTGTGTGAATGGTTTGTTGTAGCTGATATGATGGGGGGAGACAGAGATGTGTATTAAGAACTATGGTAACCCTGCTGTATGAGTTGCTCAGACCTGTTTCCATCTTTATGTTTTCCAGGGAAGATGGCTTACTCCAGACTGCCACCATTCAGTGCCACAAAAACTGATGTAATTGTTGAAGACATGATACAACACTACCAACTGCTGTTCAGCTGGACAGCCCATAATAAGCAGGACAGGATGGCCCTGTGGAACGATCTAGTCCACAGGGTCAATGATGCTGGCCCGCAGAACCGCAGCTATGAGCAGGTCCAGAATAATTGTTCTGACCTGATTTGCCATGTACTTCAGCGTGCAGCTGCTGTACAGAGGGGCCACCTCACATCAGTGGGGGGGCATGCCATCCATCCACCCCTCACCTGTGTGGAGGAGCTTCTCAGCAGCCTTGTGGCACCTGCCCACCTGCAGAACCAACAACTGGCAGGGAGCATTGTGGAGGTGGGTGCCACCGATACACCAGCTGAGGAGCATGCAGGTAAGGCCTCCAGGCACATCCGTGGACCACTCTTGTGTATGCATCCGCATCTGTACAGGTACATCATGCATATCTGAGATGTCATGTACATAGTCTGTTGCTGTGTAGTAGTAATAAACAGTTGTGCATAAGCTGTGGACTTCTACTGTTGATGTACCATAATGCTGCACTCACCCTTTAAGAATGCCAAAGCTGTGGCCACTGACATCAACTTTCTGACACTCTTATGTAGGTCCCTTCAGGATACCACCAAGGCAGCAGCCTGTAGCCGGTGAGTATGGTTCATGTTCATTCTTGACAATACACCGGGCATGTAATAGCTATGGGCTATTCCATGCACATATCTAACACAACTACCCATACTGCATGCTGTACACACTCACGTTTTGTCGCTGTGAAATGCACTGCATCACAGTAGAGACCATGATGGGGCATTGGAAGGGTACATCAGACACATGCAAGATGACTAACATCCTGTCACTGTGAAATGTGTCCACAGGGATGAGAAGTATGGTAGGACACACGGCCTACAGTAGGGATGTGTGTGAAACAGCACACTCATATGGTGCTACAACTGTAAATATACCTTTATTACAATAGCAACCATTACAGATCTACACTATGTCATAACATAGTACTATGGTCTACATAACTAGCTGGTAGTAGGCTGTTGCACTTAGTGTCCCATCCTTGGGACACTGCAAACTGACACATGTGTAGGCCATAGTTGTCAAGCATCTGCAAAAAGGCTGGAGGTGGGGACGGTGTACCATCATGACACAGCCGTGCAGTGCAGCAGGGTTCCTACGTATACTAGGAATGGCTACATCTGTACAAAATCAGGTTAAGTAACTGTGGCAGATGTAACCCTGACCTCACAGCAATAGTGACAGCAGTGTGTGCACTCCAAGGAATGTGCACATGAGTAGACGTTGCAACCATGCAGAGTTGTGGTACATGTGTAGAACAACCCCCATAGCCATGGTAAGGTCTGGTGGTTGTCAGTGTAATAGTCTTGTATTGGTCATACCTGCACCGCTGATGTAGTGATCTGTAAAGCAGACATCAGGCATTCACAAATGACATCTATTCACATATCAACCCATGTATGAGTTGCCTAACACATAAGGGCTGTGAGCAATGGAGCTGACATAACTGACACAGTACTACATATGCAGCAATGGTTTATACACCTGTGAGGTATGATGCACAGTACAAGGCAGGGTGCATAGCAGGTCCACAGTAATACTTTGTACACGGGTGTAGTGTTATCAAGGGGAAGGGCCATCACCTACGAACACATTCCATGCATCACACACATGTATACTGGCACTAGCATATAGTTGCACTGCATGCTGTTGAGTACCATATATAATGCATGCTGACAGAAGGGTAACGGGAGGACTGTGTGTACAAAAGTTGTGCAACCTCATATATAGGTGTGTGTAGGGGTGTGTGTTTTGATTGTGTCTGTAAGTACAATCTGATGGAGTGGAGTGTGGTTGATGCATGTTAGATGTGTGTGTACATGTGTGTCTGTTTGTGTGGGTGTCCATGTATGCACAGGTGATAGTGGGGTTGATCACATGGCAGTATTTCTCCTTGGGATTGTGCTGTACATGTACATGCAGTGACACATGAGACACCAGGACAACCTGTCTGATATTCGAACACAGGACAGCTGATAACATAACAAGGTCTGTAGCATGGAACATGCACTGGGAGGGAAAGTACACACCAGGTATACACATCATATTGCCAGCAGCAGATAGATAAACAGCTGCCCATGTATGCAACACTACTAATGCAATGGGGAATTACCAGAGCATACCAGTGAGTGTATCCAGATATTACTGTTGTCCACATGATGGGTTAATTGTGCAGCAGATGTGGCATGAACTGAGTAAGACTGTAGTATGAAACTCCGGTGTGTGACATATGTAATGAATGTAGCAGCCCCAACCATATATGGGCCATGTACACCATGACTGGAGACTGGACATACACAGGGTAATACTGGATGACAGCAGTGAGGCCATGTACAACCTACTCCACTCAAGTCAGGGAGGTGATGGAGTAACAGGTCATGTGTTGTGATCACACGTGTAGGCATGGAGAGGAATGATATGTTAATGGGTAGTTTTAATGAGTGTATGTTAGCAAGTACCATGCAGGATGGGGAACATATGTAACTGAATGTGGGACTGTCTGTAAACCCAGGGACAGGTAGGTAGTAAGGTGGACTGTCAGTGTGTGTGGGTGTACGTGTGTGTGTGTGTGTGTGTGTGTGTGTGTGTGTGTGTGTGTGTGTGTGTGTGTGTGTGTGTGTGTGTGTGTAAATGTGTGTACTGTTATGCAATGTAGTACAGGTCTTAAAGTGTGTGTTTGTTTCCCCCACAGGTGGCGGGGTGGGTCAGGGTCCCTCCTGCATGCAATCTGAGGTTGGTGTCTGTACAGACACCGATGATGATGATGACGGTACTTTTGAGGCACAGATGGGTTGTCAGAGGCCGACAATGCACCATCATTTGTCATCACCCTCCTAGCCACCCCAAGCTCGCACACAGTTACAGTGCCCCTACAAACCCCATCACAAGTGGCCGTAGGAGAGGGAAAGCTGGCAGTTGGTGCTGGTGACCAGGAAAGTGTGGTGTCCATGCCAACTATGTCAGGTCACAGTCAACATAGCCAGATGTCCGGCAGGGCACCACATCGACAGATGTACCATGGTGCTCATGGGAGGGCCACTGGTCATCATGCCCCTGGCAGAGGCGCCACAACTAGTATGACCAGAAGCATGTTTCAGGGCATAATGGAGGCACAGGCACATATGGAAATGTACACCAGACAGGGCCTGAGGCTGCAGAGGGCTGCTTTCTCATCTATAAGTGACAACTTCCGTGAACTTGCTGCTACCCTCCCTGAACAGACCGAGGTCATCGATAGACAGTGGGGTGAGATGGTGAGCCTCCTCGATTATGGTATAGCTGTGCTTGAACACGTGGTGGGAGTGGTGCGACGGCTGAGTTGATGTAGGCCAGAAACACCAGCAGCTGGTGGTCAATGTGGACATGCTAGGACACCAAGCCACTCTTGTAGTAGCAGTACCAGCCCCAGCACACCACTGGGGGTGCTGTCCACACCACACCACAGCAGGCCTCGTGCACGTAGCCCTGGCCAGTCCCAGGCAGGACATGGTTCCAACAGACATCTGCCATCATCAGGGGAGAGTAGCACCTCAAGGTCTGTACCTGCATGTGCCCATGGAACCCCTGGCAGGCACAGTAAGCATGTCCATGACCGGAGGTGGTGAACTGCACACCCTGCCAGGTATGGTCTGCAGCTGTCCAACAACACCTGTATAGGGCAGCCACATAGCAGAACTGTGTGCATGCAAACCCACACACTATGCAACCACACCTAGGGCAACCCCATACCAACACACAACAGATCACCATGCCCCAATCAAAGAACTAAACCCCTCAGCCACACACATGGTGACAAATGTATGGACCACTCTTGGCCTCTGGCAAACCAGCAACACACCCTGTGCATATGATGATACCTGTGCCACATCCCTGTCATCCATAACACCGATGCAGGAACAGGCTAATATGGTTCTGATGCACATGGTGACAGTAATAGAGTGCTGCAATGTACTGCAGTGTAATATGTTGTCAGGGATAATGTGTAATGCATACATGTCAGGTAGTGTAGCATGCAGCTATAATGCATATCAGCTGTTAGTAACACTGATTGATTGTGATCTCCATAATGTTATGCATTTGTGTTGTAGGTGTACATGTGTCAGCAGGAGAATGGTCTGCCATCATATTCCACAAGGGTTATGGCACTGTGGTATCACCATGGCCATGACATATCTGGTGTACAGTTGTACACATGTCACAGGTTTGTATAACAGTTATTGCCTGTGCCACATTGACACATGACCTGCCGGGACATGTATAATCTGCACCCTTATGTCAACCCATCGACATGCACACACATCCTTACTTGGCAACCCTATGACTAGACCCCTACCTAGGTATGTAGTGCTATTGAACTATGTGGCTTTCATTGCACACACCATACCTCATTTAGGGTGAAGTGTGTACCATGTTACATGTTACATGCAGAACATCCACAGACATGTAAATATGGTAATGGGGGATTTAATGTTTGTATATGGAGAATACATAGTGTGTCATACCATCATATACACATTGACAGATGCATAACAGGCAGACACACATCTTAGAGACCTGAGCTTATTATTGCTAACTAGTCCATGTGTCCAATGTGTTACAGGTAGGCTGCACACAGCACATGCATAACTGGGCTGTATCCTGTTATCAGTTACCTGTATGGTTGATGGTGACAGTGGTCACCAGAAAGTGGTACGTGGGACATATGCCTGGTGTATCATGGTGTAATGACAATGTGCACAGCATCTACATCCTCCAATGGATATTGTACACACTCAAACCCATCATGATACTCTGACATACCCACCATCACACATTGCCCATGACGGCAATGCAACCCAAAGTATATCACAACAGTGGTACCATCAGGATATGCATGGAATGCACATACCACAGGCATAGTAGGGTGTTGCATTGCGATGACTCACCTATGGGCAGCAACAACACTAGCCATACTACTGTGTGGCAATGTGTAGTGTAATAGGAGTATGTGGCCTCGGAATGGTGTACCCCACAGATATGCAGACATGCACACATACACACACTTGGCAGACCTCAATGGGTTTCTCATGCCTATTGACCCATTTGTACAACACTGTTGTGCTTTTACTGCAAGGCACATGTAGCATTTAGGGAGAGGAGTGTAACAGGGTACATGTCATGTCCAATACAGCAGCGGCCACATCTGACTATGGCAATGGGAGTGGAGGTGGTTGTGAAGGCTGTCATGAAATTCCCAACTACAGGTGTACTAACATACAAACAATGCTATCCTCAGTAATGCATACATACACCTGTCAATACTGTGGTGCATTGCTGCAGGTGGTCATAGCTGTGTACCTGGATATTGTCCATGGAGGGATTGGATGTGTAGTTATGCAGTAGGATGAATGTGTCAACAGATGGATGTTTGACAACAATATGTATGCCATTACTACATGTTGTAAGCCCTCACTAACATGTGCTGTACAGACGGTACGCTACAGTTACATTCCACATGTCTGGTTATTATCCAGTAGGGGATGTATATGGTGACACAGCCCACACACCAGAACCACGGCAGTGAGCCCTCAGAGTGCAGCTATGCCCACAGGTGTAATTGTTGTCAGTAATAATGTTAGCACTCTACCCTTCCCTGTGACAGCGCTGTTGACAGTAGTAATGCCATGTTACACTACATGCCAGTGTGACAGCATGTATCCTGGGTTGCTATCCCTGCATGTCACACATTCGCAAAGATAATAGTGCTGTGCAGGTCTCATATAATTGTGTGTCCCAGACATGGTACTCAGTACCCTTTGCTACTGTAATGACAGCACATAGACACATGTACTGCACATGGCAGTACATACACATATTACAGATGTCATTTCCCAGGGTTTGACATAGCCTTGTATGTTACGCATAGATAGCCTCTGTGTAGACGATATGCCACAGAGTATAGCTGGAGGATTTCTAGATGGTCAGCATAGGCCATCTGTTTTAGGCCTGTGATTCTTATAGTGAAGTATTTCCACTCCCTTCCCAGCTGCCACAGCTGTCTTGCAAGGTACATACCAAATGGGGCATTGCACTCTATACTGGGTGTAATGAAGGATGAGTACACTGGGACAATTACCCCATTTTTTGTGGATGTAAAGCCCTCACTGATGAGATGTGCCACATAGAAAGATTTCCTTACTGTTGTGGCAATGTGGTTAATGAAGGTGAGACCACTGTCCACCTGTGTCCCTATGTCTGTCAGCACACTTTCAGTGTTTAGTGTACTGCCACCTATGTGGAAATTTATGGGTACATGGTATTTCCAAAGGGGATAACTATACATTACTTGGCATTAAGCTTGAGCCCATGGCTCTGGAACCAAGCATCTGTTTTTGTAAAGCCATGTTGTAGAATATCCATATCATTTTGGGATGCAATAATGGCTCTCAGTTTGCAGTCATCTGTGAACTTTGCTAGCCAGAGTTTCATAGTGTTGGCCTGTACTTCATGGAAATAGATGCCAAACAAGAGCTGTCCCAGGAACGACCCTGAGGTACTCCCATTGTCACTTGTCTGGAGCAGGGATCGGACATGGCTACTTTTACAATCTGGGTTCCATCAGTAAGTCAGTTGGCAACCCATCGAGGGACTCCAGTGTTTATGGCCAGCTTCATAGGTTTAACTATGTCTCTAGAGTGGGCGATGTTGGCATCTGGCCTAGGCCAAGGCCAGATAGGCTGTGTGGACCACCTTACCCTCTTCCACAGCTCCGAAGACTGAATCAAAGTAGTCAATCAGGTTCAGGAGACAAGATCGGCCATTCACGAGCCCAACCTGGGTGGTGTCCAGTGTTTGCTGGTTGCCATTGTCTTTGTTTATAAGTTGCATGATAATGCATTCCATGCCCTTGCAGATCAGGCTCGTCAGACTGATGGGATGGTAGTTCCCGGGATCCAAGGTGGATTCCCCCTTATGGAGTGTGATAACTGTAGCTCTGTGCCACTCCATGGGATAGAAGCCTGAGGTGAGGCTATGATTAAACATGGCACTTAGATGAGATGCAGGTTTATTTTGTAGTTCATGTAGTACACAGCCTGGGATGTCATCTGATTCCATGGATGTTGTATTCCTAGCAGTGGATACAGTGGTTTCCACCTGTGTGGTGTTGATTACTGGAATATGGCAATCTTTTGGTACTGAGATAGGCCCTTTAAGGGAGAGAGGAGAGTGAATGTGGCACTAAATCGATCTGCCTGGATATTGTCAAACTCCTTGGAATCCGTATATTTAATGCCATTCTGTTGTAGCGCAGAGCAGTTCTGACATTGCTGTTGAGATCCTGGACATAACTATGGAATGCCTTGTGGTTATCTTTGGAATATATGGCAATTATATTCATGTAACAAGCTTTGCGGATTTTGAGGGATATTAGCTTCTTACTGAGGCTGGTAAGGGAGCAGTTTGAATTTTAGGATTATTCTTTTTTCAACAGTTTCTTCCTTCTATTGTATAGTTTGTTCATGACAGTGGAGCACAAGATTGGCTTCCTTTTTTGGAGGGCAGTGTCTCAGTTCTATTTGGGATGGCACAATTCATGCACAAGTGGATGTGCCCATACAGTGTCTTAGTATAGGATTCACCAGTTTTACTTTCAGCTCCCATCTCCATGGGTGTCATGAGGTTTGTCACTTCTGGCTTGAGTAGCATTGCATTGGCTTTGGAGAGGGTTTTTATGGAGGTTTCCTTATGGAGGTGGGATGTGAATGTCAACGGTGATTACCTTATGGTCAGACCTGACCTATGAGGGGTTGACCACTGGTGTAGAGCATCTTACTCCCATGTTGGTAATGACCAGGTCTAGGATATTAGAGATCCTGGTTGGACAATGGATTAGTTGATCCAGGGGGTTGGAATGTATAACTTCCAGGAACTGTTGGTAAAGGGTGGTGGTACACGAGTTGTTTTCCCAGTTAATGGCAGAGTAGTTGGAATCACCCAATATTATGATGTTTGGTTGTATCTTAATATTGTTCAGTAGGTTTATAACAGTGTAGTGAGAACCTTGGGCCATGGAGGGGGATCTTTAGCAAGCTACAATTTTTATTGCAGTCTTACCTAGTGTCAGTTGCATCTGGAGATTCTCAGATGCATTGTGTTGGAAACTGGGCTGGAGGTGTGAATGA
The DNA here is from genome assembly GCF_019279795.1 of Protopterus annectens. Classification (NCBI taxonomy): domain Eukaryota; kingdom Metazoa; phylum Chordata; order Ceratodontiformes; family Protopteridae; genus Protopterus; species Protopterus annectens. The sequence continues at coordinate 1,023,762,757 of NC_056746.1, read as the reverse complement.
CCTTGGTGAATATGGACACTCCTCCACCTGTAGTGTTGTGGTCTTGGTTTGTTGCCTAACATGTGTGATAAGGGTTGTAGCCAGGTATTACAGGTGTGCTCTCTGGAGTGTTGAACCAAGTCTCAGTTACTGCACATATATCGATGTTCCCCATTTTTAGGTGTGCCTCAAGAGAGTGCCTTTTTAGGTTTAGACTTCTAGCATTGAGTCACATTACTGTCAATTTTGCATGCTTGTATCTGTTACAGTGGTAGTTTTGTCCTTTGAACCTTGCCTAAATAAGGCACTATGGGGGCGCCAAGAGTTGTAGCCAGCAACCTGAATCCCAGGGGCAACAGGTGCAGACCATCTCTGGCAAAGCATTGTGGTTTGTACATCATGTCGTCCCAGGCAGAGAGATACTGGATCCCCTTTGAATGACATCAGATGCTTAGCCATTTGTTGAAGTCATTGCTGTGTATATGTATATGAGTGAGTGTTTGTATATATATATATATATATATATATATATATATATATATGTACATATATATATATATATCTCCATATATGTATGTGGATATGACCTAAATTTAATTTGACTGAAATTCATTTGACTGAGACCAAAACACTGAAAGTTCAAAAGAGTGAAAACTCATTTGACTGAAACTCATAACACTGACACAGTAAAGTAAAAGGTATATGCCCTTTTCCCCACTGTAGTGTGATCCTGGAGTTAGTATCTATAGTTAGGGGGATGTGGGGGTGAAGCCCCCCACATACTTTATACATTGTAAACCATACACATGGATATTTATAACTGCAATGGATAACTCATTGCAGAAAACAATATTTACCTAAACTATGTGGGGGGCTTCACCCCCCACACCCCCTAACTATATATACTAACTCCAGGATCACACTACAGTGGGGAAAAGGGCATATACCTTTTACTTTAATGTGTCAGTGTTATGAGTTTCAGTCAAATGAGTTTTCAGTCTTTTGAACTTTCGGTGTTTTGGTCTCAGTCAAATGAATTTCAGTCAAATGAAATTTAGGCCATATGAAGTAGACCCATATGTCCATATATGTATGTCGATATGTATACATGTATATATCTACATAGATATTTGTACACATATATGTTTACCATATGTCGAGAACATGGAGTAAAGTCTTATCTCAGTACCAATAGTCCCAACCCCGTAGTGCAAGGGGATGTCATGAATGTATTGCGGGTATATATGTAGACTGCTGCTACTGTCATAGGGGTGTCTTAACAGACATGTTGGGTGTGGGAGGTCACATCTGCTATAGACATGTGCACCATTGCCTACGGGCAGACATCCTAGGGGCAGCATAGTACAGTCCCACTGCTAGCACAATAATAATCCTGTGGACTATAGCAGGAATATGACCACTATATGTGGACAGTCTGGCACTCTGTGGTCAGTCTAGAAGTGTATACATGTCCCCTTCATGCGAGACATATAGACCACACCTCCCAATGTGGATGTTACTAGCCATTTACATGGGTATTTCACAACATTACTGGGGCACATATGCCCACACAGTGTATGCACGCACACATGCCAGTCTGTCCAGGCACATAATACCTGGTGGTGCTGAGTTCACATGGCCACATACTACCTAGTAGATAATGACATACATCTGTCCAGCATACCACTGCTTTGTCAGAAATACACAACAGTTATGCTGGCCTGGCAGCAGTATGTCTTCCAAATAACTGGACATAACAGCACACTGAGTATTTACAGGAGGCTGCTAGGCATGTCACAAAACACTGAGCAAACTACAGGCAGACTGCAACAACACTAGAATACATATTGTATGGGGGAATACACATGTACCTGCAATTACAGCGGGCTTGACATGCAGGTCACAGCACAGCATAGCAGACACCTGTGAGAAAATGCATACCCACATCCAATGTCAATGCAACCACAGCAACATATGATACACAAGCTTTAGACTGGAGAAGCATGTAACATCAGATAGAACAGGACAGAGAACAATGTTATCTGACTGGCTTGTTATCATGTATGATGTCAGTAACTAATGGTGTACAGACCAAATGCACCATATATATGTGAGCTTCATTTGCACAACACATGTGCACCTATGCAGTCTAGAGGTCAGTGTATGTAACAGTGTTATATACCCCTGTAACTCCGTGTATGGGGGTATGCACCATAAGTATCCCAGGGTGTTACAACATGTGAAGACTACCAGTAGTAAGCTGCCTTAAGGTATGTGGATGTACATTACCATACATTTTACCTTGTGAACATTGCTGGCCTACTGCTTACTGCCATCAGTGTGATTGTGATGAGCTCAGTTATGCATTGTTATGTGACAGATACCACCCATAGTGTCAGCTCAGTTATTTTCCCCCTAGGGACTGCATGCAGAGTGTATTTAAAGGGTGCTGGGCTATACATCTGCATTTTATTCTGTGAATTGCTTGTTATGCTGTGGCCAAGTCTGTCTTGCCTGCTGTACTACTTGAAGGCCTTGGCATGGACACCAACAGAAGTGATGTTTTTGGATTACTATAATAAATGATCTGTTTGGGTGTTGCATTACTCTGTTTGTATGTATGTCAAAGCAAAATCAGCTATATAAAATAGAATAAACAACTGAAATAGTACACAACTGAACCTTTCCTATGTATACAAACCTCTGTGTTGTGTTACATCCTCTGACTTCCCTGTGGGTATATGTGTCAGGCAACAATTGTCTGTATTATGGGTGTCTCATAGACTGTCCATCGGATGAGGTTACAACTGTAGGGATTCTGGTTGTTCAGTATGGTGTGCACACTCTGATTATGTATCTCCATAGACATACCTCTGTGTGTGCATGTGTAGTTACATATATATGTATATATATATATATATATATATATATGTATATATATGTATATATATATATATATATATATATATATATATATATATATATATATATATATATATATATAGGTATATATGCATATATAAGTGTCTGCATACATGTGTCTGTGTAATATGTATCATAGGACTGTTTATTGCTTACACATTGTACATTCACTATGGTAGCCATACTGTACTGCATGATATGTTATCAATACCAGCCTGACATAATACAGGTGGGATGGCTTACTGTTAACATCTTGTGGCCATGTAGTGTCAGATCCTGGTTATGGCATTTGCAAAAGTTGGTATTGTATTGCGGGGGGGATATCAATATGTGTAAGACATATGTTGCTTGAGCCCCCTCACCTCCATTAATGGTGCCTGTGTTCATATATGTCTTTGTTCTCTATTATATCTATAGATATATGTCTGCATATGCATATATATATATATATATATATATATATATATATATATATATATATATATATATATATATATATATATATATATATATATATATATATATATATATATATATATATATATATACACACACACACACACACACACACACACACATATATATATATATAGCTGTATATATATATATATATATATATATATATATATATATATATATATATATATATATATATATATATATATATATATATATATATATATATTTAGTTTTATATATATTGTGGGCTTGTGCGGGTTTGCATTTAGCTAAGCACTGCTAACTTCCGGTTACAGTGTCCTACACTCATTTAGCTTCTATATTGCTTAACTTGTGTAGGCAGTACTTACCCCCGTGCAAACCCACTTATAACTGCTTAAAAGTACCTTACTCACTCTGTATACAACAGGCCATGTTCTGCCCAGCAACAAAACAAACAGCTCCTGCAAGGTTCAAACCCAGGACGCTGCTCACCATAAACAAAGTGAATTATAACTAAACCATGCTAGATACAAATAAACCTAATGTTTTCAGAAACATATCATCCAGTCCAGTTATGCAACAGTACAGAGAATGTATACCAACATCTAGATGTATGTGTGTCTAAATATGTAATTATATAAACAGATGCAACATATCTATATATGGAGATATCTGGGTCACGTGTTTCGTAACATTTTAGAAAGTCAGAACCTTAGAGTTAGTCGCCTACACAGTAATGATCACAATTTTGAAAGAGGGTTGAATCAGATAGATGCTGACTTCAGATCCAGAGTCTACCATGAGGAGGAGATACATCATACACAAAACAAGGTCAGAATGTGGAGGCACAATAGAGGCAAACTATATTTTTTACAACATAGAATGGAAACATCTGCAATGGACAGTGTTGATAATACACCCCCTTTTTTTAGCCTAGCTTTTTCGAGTGATGAAAGGGATATCAGGGAGATCATCTATAGGCATTGGCCTATTTTAGGAACCAATGCAGATATTGCTGGGGTAGTGGGTGATAGGCCAAGATTTGGATACAAAAATAAGAAATCTTTACGCCAGAGACTATGTTTTTCTCAGAATATTCACAGTATGAACAATGAGTTAACATCTTTTTCATGTACTGTCAAATGCAATAATTGTTTATTTTGCAATTGTATAGATGAGTCCAGGACATTCACACATCCCACTTACAACAAAATATTTACACATTTTCCTGAAGCTGACTGTAACACTAAAAATCTTGTTTATCTAGCACAGTGCACAGCCTGTCCCAGTTTTTATGTTGGTAAGACGAACAGGTGTCTATGGGAGAGGACATGTGACCGTTTGTATTGTGCACGTAAAGGGATGAGCTATAGTGCAATAGCTAAACACATGAATACATCCACTGAGAGATACAATTTCAAGTTTTTAGTATTGGAAGTTTTGAATCAAGATGTTAGGATGGGGAATATAGTTAACAAGACATATCATGCCGTGATGAAATGGATTTTTAGACTAGGAGCGCATTATTCCCCTGGCCTCAATGAACATGTTTCGATACAACCCGCACTGAGAGCAAGACCCCTAAAAAAGAGGCTGACAAAGAGGAGATAGAGCAGATGGAATTTTTTTAAATCAACACACACTAGTTGAACAGTTATGCAATTTTAATATGTACATTTTCTTATTTATTGAGTTTATGAAATAGATTAAATGTTTTTATGAATTATTAGTAATAGGTGATGAGTATTTAAGTTAATTGCCTATGCACTTTTATAGTCATTATAACATTTAGTTGTTTTTAGGAATATGAATATAAGCAGACTTAATTGGCTTATTTAACTGGCATGTTCAATGCAATCATGTTGCTTAGCAACTTTTAATGCTTTTTCAGTTGATTGGATGAAGCTGTTACAAGGTGTTTAAAAGCTGGTTAGAGTTTTTTACTTTGATAATAGGTCTGAAGAAGCTACATACAAAAGCACTTACCTGTTATTTATTTTTACTATTTTATTAAAGTTTTGGAACCACCTCTACTGTGAACAACTGGTGTGTTTTTGACTTTTCTACATTGCTGTTTTACATACCAGTTGATCTTTTCCCCTACATCATTTTGCTGTTTAGACTTATTTTTCTAAAACTATATACATACATATTAATATATATGAACATATATACATGCAAATGCCTACATCAACACATATATGTGTCTACACCTATATGTCTACATATACACAGAAAGTTACATATGTGTACGCAGATATATATCTATGTAGGTATATACAGATATAGTTATATATATGTAAGCAGATATATATATCTATATAGGTATATATGGCCATACGTCTTTAGACAGCAATGGCAGATTAACAAGCACAAATATGTCCACACACACCGTTAATGAGATTAAGAGGCCCACACACTATACGTCTTGTATGAATAGGCATCCCCCTCACAGCCAAACACGTCTGCCCTGCAATACACTACCAAGTGTTGCAGATCCCATAACCAGGACCTGACATGACATGGGCACAAGATGTTAACAGTACTACATCCCACCTGTATGACGTCAGGCTGGTATTGGTAACATATCATGCAGTACAGTCTGCCTCCCATAGGAAATGTAATATGTGGAAGCCATCAACTTCCCCAGGATACAAATACACAGACACAGATATGCAGATACAGATATACACACATATATATATATATATATATATATATATATATATATATATATATATATATATATATATATATATATATATATATATATATATATATATATATACATATATACATATAGAGAGATACATGTGACTACACATACACACGCAGATATATGTACAGTAAGATACATATGTAGAAGTTGCACACAATATGGGACAGCCATACAGTTAACACCTGAACAACTGGACACTTTATTAGCCACCCATACAAATGACAATCATTGCCTGCAACATATACCCACAAAGAGATCATAGGAAAAATACCACAGACAGGTTTGCAGAAATTGAAAACCTTTATTTGTGTACTATTACAGTTGTATATGCCATGCCATATAGCTGTTCAGACACTAACAACCATATAAACAGAGTAATGCAACTGTGAAACAGTTACACTAGTACAGTAGTCTGGAAAGGTTCACAACTGTTGCTGTCCAGGCCAAGCCCTTCAAATTGCACAATAGTGAAGACAGACTAGGCCACAGGATACCAAACAATCAACAGTATGTAATGCAGGTGTATATTTTACCAGCCACTATCTGCACTCTGTACAAACTCAGTAGGTGGTAAAGATGTCATGTGACCAAATGGGTTGTAACTGTTACATAACAAGGCATAACTGACACCATCACGAGCACACTGACAAATAGAACAGTCTGTATGGCAGGAGGCAGTAGGCTTGCATTAACCCAATTCATGTAAGTAATGTAAATATAGGTGAAGTATATGGTACTGTACATCCAGATATCTTAAGGCAGCTCACCCCTGATACCCCCACATTTTGTAACAGCCTTGGTCATTTATGGTACTCCCCCCTAGACTCAATAATACAGGGCCATATACCACTGTTACCTACACTGGCCTCTGGAGTGCATAAGGTCACACATGTATTGTGTAGGTGATGCCCACACATATATGGCCCCAGCCCCACTGTATGTGTGGGGCATACAACAGCGGTGGACTGATGGCAGCAATGGCAGTGTGATATACTCACAGCCCACTACAGAACTCCGACAGCATGACATATGTGCAAAGCTTGGTATGTAGGTGGAGGACAGAGGCTGGAACACAGGCGCATATGTGGAAAACTGTTGCCATACACTAAGCAAGTTGCTGGTGTTACAATATAGTCTGCAACATACCCTTAGTCAGGAAATTGAGGTTAGAAACAGACATGGATGTAGCCATGTACTGATAGCACTCAACACACACACTGCCAGTGTAATATCTGACACAGGACCAGTGTGGTGGACCGACAAAACATGATAGGCATACCTATGGCCAGCAAGAGGATAGACCCACAGTTGTGAGCTATGCAGACAGGCTGCATTCCAAGGTAAACTAGTATGTACCACACACCCTGTAAGACCAGTACTATACAAAGCATAACACAACTCTACTCACAGTCTGTCCATAGTTCCTGATCCTCCTACAAATATGTAGCTGCCCTGAATGTGCTGGTTCTCTTGTAAGAAGTATTGCTACCTGCTGTCTGTAACACTGATGCCCACACACAGGAAGGATGTCCATCACACAGGAAATGTAAAGGACCACGCCCACATGATGTAAAGATTTATAGTGGGTGGTTGCCATGACAATGGTAATTGGAAGTACTACACATGTGTAATCATATATATATGGCTGGATAAGTATATGTACATATATTTCCACCATATGTCCTGGACATAGAGTGTAGACCTACCTCAGCCCCTATAGTCCCAAAGTCGTAGTGCAAGGGGATGTCAGGTATGTATAGCAGGTATATTAGTAGACTATTGCTACTGTCATCAGTATTGTCTTCACAGACATGGTGTGTGTGTGGGAGGTCACATCTGCTTATAACATGTGTGCCATTGGCTACTGACAGACATCCTAAGGACATCATTGTAAAGTACTGCTGCTAGCACGTAATGCCCCTGTGGACTGCAGCAGAGATATTAGCCAATATATGTGGAAATGCTGACACACTCTGTACAGTCCAGAGGTATACACATAAGCCCTTAGTGCAAAACATGTGCACCATGCCTGACAATATAGATGTAGACAGCCATGTAGATGGGTATAACACATAACGACTGGTATACATTTGTCACCATAGGTTATGCATTCACACACCCCTACCTGGCCTGACACATAATGACCACTGGTACAGGGGTGCCATCGCCACATACTACCCGCTAGATATTGGCATGCATCTGTACAGCATCCCACTGCTTTGTCTGACATACGTGACTTTTAAGGGAGGCCCGGCAGCTGTACATCTGGCAAGTATCTGCACATGACATCTCACTGGGTAAGTACACTAAGCTGCTAGGCATGTAACAATGCACTGTGCAGGCTACAGGCAGACTGGCTCAACACTGGCCTACATCTCCTATGAGGGAATGCACATGTACCTGCATATAATATGCTCAACAGGCATGTCACAGCACAGGGTAAGATATACCTGTGTGAAAGTGCATAACCACAACCAGTGTGAACACAGCCACATATGGTAAGCTAGCATAATATTACAGTATATGGACTATCTGTTCTACACCATTCTCATATGTGCCACTCACAGACTGACCCTACATATACTGAACTGCTACAAAGTGTGGTCTGATGACTGTCTGTGGTATGGGACATGTGTGTGTATGGCCCTACAAACATGTATGCCAATATGGTACCATACAGTGGAGCAGCATGTAACATCAGATAGGAGTGGAACTAGAACAATGACATCTACCACAATCTGTACACAGGCTAAAGTACATATTAACAATACACACACTGTTGACATTCACCATAAGTACACAGACCTCAGTACTGTACAAACATCCACAGAATGTCCAGGTTATGTCATGAAATATAACCCTTACTGTACATAACATGTGTAGCAGTCTGATATATCACTGACTTGTTATCAGATATGATGACACTAATTATGGTGTACAGCACATTTGCACCAAATTCATGCACGACATATGTACAAAGGTTGACAGATGTGTGGCTGGAAGCACATACACAGGGCCAATATTGACATGTTGCTGTGATAACCTCATACATTTACTGTAACGGGGTTTGTTGCAACATATGTCCTAGGAGGGATATGAAGTCAGTAACTGTCACAGCTTTCACCATCTACAGACTGCAGTCCTCACACTACCTTCTGCAGTCCACAGATAGATGTTCCATGGGTAACACATGAAAACAAAGGCACAGCGCTGCCCAGTCTGCAGATGATCCTGCAGATGGGGATTCCTCATAAACATGGAACTGACATGGCAGGCATTGAGACATGTAGGACAGCCATATCCACACGCACACACACGCACTCTGTTAAACCAACATTACTCCAAATGGTGTATAGCAGCACTTACAGTCTGTAGTCAGGTCAGGCACATCCTCCTCCTGTTTGTTGCCCTGTTTCTACAGTGTGTGTTGTTAGAGGTAAATCCCCAATCCATCTGAAAGGCTGTTTGCCAAACAACATATCTATTTCCTGCTCACAGTGAATGAAAAGGGCCAACACCACCATGATGTTCCTAGATATTGGAATGTGTTTCCATGCAACTGGCTATGGGAATATTACCACAACTGTTCCACATGTAATCAGCTAGGGGAGGGCTGCAATTCATGCAGAGGCCATCAGCTGATCATGAGCATCACTTAAAATGCACATGCTGCTACCTAAGCAGAGTAGATGTAGGTCTCCACATCCACCAGAGAGGGAATGGGAGAGGCAGACAGAGGCAAAGACATGTCAGGGAGGGGTGGGAGAGTAAAACTAAAGCATGTTTGTGTCACACACCTACCAGTACAGAGTATCAAACCGCTGATGACTACATAGTGCTATGACAGTCCTATGGAGTTATTGGATGTGCCACATGGGTTACCTGCTGTGGAGCACTCAGAACATATATTTGATGGTGAGTGACATTTGCAACAGGGATATGGTAGCTATACGGTAGGTGATGTACACATGCCTGCCCACATGAACAGGTGCCAGCGTCAACACAACCACATTCTCACAGGGACGCACACACATTGACACACTTGGCAGGGCCAGGAGTATAAGTCATCAGTACTGGGATTGCCACAACACATCACTGTGTAGGTATCACATGCAACACATGGGTCATACGGAGGTTGTATGGGCAAAGGGTATGAGGAGGTGTCTGAAATCAGACAGCATGCAGGCTATACAAAGGTAAGCAATGGGTATACCTTGGCATCAGGCCACATGACAATGGTCTGCATTGTGGCTCAGGGCTGTAGTTTCTGCATTTGCCCATACAGGTGGGTATTGTATCCCTCATCCAGTCACCTGGGTGACTATTGTGTGTGGCTAATGCTGTGCATCGCTTGCCATGTATGTGTTCCTTAGTCCATGACATGGATGGTGTCTGGGATGTGCACACCTCCCACATGCATGTACAATGACATGTGAAACTCTACCTGGGGTGTCTGGCCCATGATGCAAACATAGATTATCATCAGATGTGCCAGTCTTTCCCACCTGTGGCAGGAACTGGTGATGGGGCAGCAGGTTTACCCTGCACCTACATTGATAGCATGCTAACAGCATTCCCTGGTGTCAGTGGCATCTGTCCATACAGGGCATGTTATATCTGTTCTGGGTCACATGTGATGGCACCACAGGTGGTACAGGTGTCCATTGGGGAACATGGGGGAGGTGCACTGTCTGCATGTACATGCATTTTAGACAGATGGACAGGGTGACATGCCCTCTGTAGCCCACTGCTATCACTGGCCAATATGCAGTGTACTACCCACATATTGGCTGTTGCCTAGGCATGTGTGTGTGTATGAGACATGAGTTGAGAGTGTGCTCTGGGTAATACTGGGGTTGCTAACTGTTATTGCCTGGCCTTGATGTCACATGTATGGGTATGGCTTTGCACCCTAGCCTCTCAGCTATTTCACATCTGTTATCCCTGTGCAGTGGACATTGTGATATATAGTACGGCCACCATATAAGAAATATGCAAAATCCACTCCACATTGGACACACACTCACAACCACCTCTACACAGGATACAAGTTACAAACACACACACACACACACACACACACACACACACACACACACACACACACACACACACACACACACACCCCTGTCATGTCTGGGAGTAGAACCCCTACTGAGCTAGTTCATTACATTACAGCACTATGCAGTTATAGTACATGCCGCGGACATTACTGGAGCAGTCTTTCCCCAAAGGTGTATTTCACAATGAATGACATCAGCAGGATTGCCATTGTAGGGCATTTGAAATGTACTGCAAGTGACTAGCCTAAAATGCATTTCTCCCTACACAGACAGTGACACACACACAAAATGTCCACAACTGACATGTGTGGGTATAGAACCCTTAACAGAGGTCTAGACCACAATACAGCATGAAGCTGTTATAGGATGCACCAAAGAGATTGCTAGAGAATGTTTTCCATAAAGGTGTATTTCACAATGAATGACATCAGCAGGATTGCCAAAGTAGGGCATTTGAAATGTACTGCGAGTGACTAGCCTAAAATGCATTGCTCCCTACACAAACAGTGACACACACACAAAACATCCACAACCAACATGTGTGGGTATAGAACCCCTAACAGAGGTCTATATCATACTACAGGACAGAGCTGTTGTAGGACACACCACAGGGATTATTAGAGAATGCCTTCCCCAAAAGTGTATTTCACAATGAATGACATCAGCAGTATTGCTAAAGTATGCCATTTGAAATGTATTGAGTGTGACTAGCCTATAATACATTGCTCCATACACAGACATTGAAATACACACAAAACATCCAGAACTGCCATTGGTGGGGATGGAACCCTACCACAGTTCTAAATCACACTACAGTGGTACACAGTTACAGGACTCACTACAGAGATCACTGGGCTACAACCTTCCCAGAGGTATATTTCTAGGTGGGTGACATCAGCAGCCTTGCTAAAGTTGAGTATATGAATTGTAAGGAGTGTGAGTACCCTAAAAAGCATGGCTGTCTACACAGACAGGGTCAGACAGACACACACTCACCATGTGCGGGATTAGAACACCTACCTAACTACTTTATTACACTACAGCATTACACAGTTATAGGAAGCACTACTGAGATTACTGGGTGACAACCTTCCCAGAGGTGTATTTCTAGGTGGATGACATCAGCAGCCTTTCCAAAGTTGAGTATATGAATTGTAAGGAGTGTGAGTACCCTAAAAAGCACTGCTCTCTCACAGTCAGACACACACACACACACACACACACACACACACACACACACACACACACACACACACACACACACACACACACACACACTCGCACACAGTTGCCAAGTCTGGGGTTAGAGCTTCTACCTAACTACTTTATCACACTACAGCAGTACACAGTTAAAGGATGCACTATGGAGATTACTGGGCTACAGCCTTCACAGAGGTGTATTTCTAGGTGGATGACATCAGCAGCCTTGCCAAAGTTGAGTATATGAATTGTAAGGAGTGTGAGTACCCTAAAAAGTATTGTTCTCTGCACAGTCAGACATGCACACAAAGCCTCACATACACAGTTGCCAAGTCTAGGGTTAGAACTCCTACCTAACTACTTTATCACACTACAGCAGTTACAGGACACTCTACAGAGATTACTGGGCTATAACCTTCACAGAGATGTATTTCTAGGTGGGTGACATCAGCAGCCTTGCCAAAGTTGAGTATATGAATTGTAAGGAGTGTGAGTACCCTAAAAAGCACTGCTCTCTCACAGTCAGACACACACACACACACACACACACACACACACACACACACACACACACACACACACACACACACACACACACACACACTCACACACAGTTACCAAGTCTGGGGTTAGAGCTTCTACCTAACTACTTTATCAAACTACAGCAGTACACAGTTAAAGGATGCACTATGGAGATTACTGGGCTACAGCCTTCACAGAGGTGTATTTCTAGGTGGGTGACATCAGCAGCCTTGACAAAGTTGAGTATATGAATTGTAAGGAGTGTGAGTACCCTAAAAAGTATTGTTCTCTGCACAGTCAGACTCACACACACAGTTGCCAAGTCTAGGGTTAGAAGTCCTACCTAACTGCTTTATCACACTACAGCATTATGCAGTTACAGGATGCACTACGGATATCACTGGGCTCTAACCTTCTCAGAGGTGTATTTCTAGGTGGGTGACATCAGCAGCCTTGCCAAAGTTGAGTATATGAATTGTAAGGAGTGTGAGTAGCCTAAAAAGCATTGCTCTCTACACAGTCAGACACACACTCACACACATGGCTGCCAAGTCTGGGGTTAGAACTCCTACGTAACTAGTTTATCACGCTACACAGTTATGGGATGCGTCAAGGAAATTATTCAGCTACAATTCTCCCAAAGGTGTATTTCACATTGGATGACCTCAGCAGGCTTGTCATAGTAGGGCTATGAGGAGGGCGGTGTGTGCATGGGCCATAACCCATTCATCTAGGGGTTGACACGCCACATGCGGGCACACACGGGGTCATATGTCACAGGTACGTTTATACAGCTACTAGATGACTATTTCCTTGTGCAGTCATGTTGCACAGCTGGCACGTGCACCAAATAGTCTGTAATGCTGACAGATACTGGTGGCTAGCATCTGCAATGAGTGACATCTGCACCTCATGTGTTTGGGGCCTTTTGGCTGTGTGCTGGGTGGGGCAGGCCTGGATGGCTCCTTGTCACAGTCACCCTCTTCCACACATCTATGTCCATCTACCTTTAGCTTATTATAGTGTGTTGTCCTTACATATATGTCTGTATTCCTATACACTGTGTGTGCAAGGCATGAGTGGTGCATGCTGACAAGTGTCTGCACTAACAACTGCAACTGCCAGATATGTCTGGTCCACTGGTGTTTGCAGACATGGCCTTCATGTGTTTAAGTTTGTGAGCATGCCCAGTATGACCTTTCAGTATGTTGTTGACTGGCATTGCATTCATTTCTCTACGTGTGTGAGTATGCCCAGTATGGCAGTCTGTATTGCATGTGTGGATCATGTCCAGGTAGTTTGTACTCCCTGGGTCCCTCCTGTGTCAGTGTATGTGCTTGTACTGTGGTGCTGTCCTTTGTGTTGTACACCGACAAGTAGCATGCTGTCTCTGCAGGGTATCCATCGATCATTTGGCACACCTGACTGTTACTATATTTTGATGTAGGATGGAGGGGGGGCACACCTGACTATTTCTACATTTCTACACAGGATTGGGGGGACACACCTGACTGTTCCTATATGTCTATGTAGGATGGGGGACACACCTGACACTTGTACACATTTGTTAGGACTGTACTGGTATGTCGGGTACTCCATTTCAGTCTGTAGTCTTACCTATCATGCTGGTAGAGGCATACCAGTGTACTACAGATCTTAGCTTTTAATTACCTACATATTAGTTTCTGACTTCCTAGCCTTCACAACTGACATCCCACTGCCTGGTCTGCTGTAGTCTGTCTATGTAGGCCGGGGAGTGGTCATCCATAGGCCTCATTCAGAGGCCATAGTACAGAATTTGTTTGTGTTTGTCTACATCTGTCCTGCTGGCTGTGACTTTTGTTGGGTATGTGACCCCCCCAACTGGCATGTGTGAGTCACTTACCTTGTGGGAGTCCCAGTATTGAGGGTGGTGCTGCAGGGCTGCCTATGCTGGATGCACATAGTACACTCCCTACACATGGTTAGGCACAGGTAGTGTAATGTTTGGCATCCCTTTTACTGTATGTAAGAGTCAGAGAGAGGTGTTATTCCCTGTGTCCCTCACATGTCTGTGTATGTGCTATGCATTGCCTCTTTGCCAAGGCCAGGGCATACTGGGCATGCCTCCTTCTGCCTACTGGGCAGGCTCAGGTTGTTCCTCCTCTGAGTCACTCTGTGTCTGTGCAGGCCTTGGCAATGGTGGGGGGCTGTGTGGCCCTGTCCCGTGCTGTTCCTGCTGCAGCTGTTTCCACAGGATCATATTATGTAGCATGGCACATACAAGGACAATTTGGGTATATGTAGCTGGTGAGTACTGCAAGGCTCCACCGGATGTGTCCAGGCACCGAAACTGTGACTTGAGCATCCCAAATTATGATCCTTGTTTGTGCGTGTGCCTCATTATGGAGTTCTTGTTCGCGTGTGTGTGTGCATTTCTGATGGGTGCCATCAGCCAAGGCTCCAGTATATATCCAGCATCCTCCACTAGGTAACCATGTGGGATGTCCCCATTGGCAAATCTCTGGTACAGCTGCGTCAGATGCCAGATGTGGGAATAGTGATAGATTTCCGGGCAGCCAGCACACACATTCATTATTATGCCATGTGCATCGCACACAACCTGGCAGTTGATGGAGTGTAAGTCCTTGCAGTTGATGTAGGCCCTATCCCGCTCACCACATGTTGCTTTGATGCATATGTGCATGCATTCTATTGCACCCACTACCTCAGGGTATGCTGCTATTTGGTGGAAGAGATGCATATTGCTGGCCAACGCCTCACGGGTGTTGGGGAAATATATGTGCTTACTGACATGTGCTGACATTGGATCCAGGAACTGGTGAAGTACCCTGGATGCCGATGCCTGTGAAATCCACATGATATCCCCAGTTGGCCTTTGGAAGGTACCTGTAGCTAGCATTCTTAAACCTACACATACCTTGGTATCCACTTGGATGGGTTTCCCTCTGTTAGTTCTGTGTGTCAAGCGTGGCCGGCACAGCTCAACAATTTGCTGTAGGAGGTCCCTGTCCATCCTATAGCGCTCCACTATCTCCAGCTCATGTAGCCCTTCGTACGTTGCCCTGGGTCTGTACACTCTTCTCCATCTCCTCACTGTGGGTTGTTCGGCAGCATTCAGATCCTCATCACCCTCAGCCTCTTCCACAAGTTCTATGATAGCTATTGCAGCCCCTAACATTTTGCTGTTGTGAGTGTTAAAAGTTCCCCGCTTGTTTACACCGGTGGTGTAGAGCGTGGGAAAAACCAGAGGGGTAGGTATTTGCATAGTTTATAGTAGTGTTCTGGGCTGGGCTGGTCTGCTGCCTGTGTAAATGACTGGTTGTGATACATTTCACCTGGCAGCTAAGCTAGTATTCCTTGAGTACCTTCCTACTGCTCTTTTCCATTCCTATTGCCCTTCTGTTTAAGCCCCTGCGCGCACCACACAAAGAGAGTTCTCAAATGTGCACACTGCTGCTATTTCCTGATTTAACCTCTTTTTTCTTCCTGTAAAACCCGGTGCGCGGCGCACACACCCACTTACGCTTTGTAAAGACTGCTAGGAAGGTTTAGACACACCCCCTAACTTAGCTATGCTAAGCTAGGCACAAACCTGAGCCACTGGGCTCCAGTCCACTTACAGTATGCCTGACACACACACCCATGATGTCACCTAACTCCTAGACTTGCACACAGCTATTCATACTCTTACACTTTTGGGACATGACTCACATGCTGGGGAAAACTGGGATTCACTAACCTTCCCCTCATTTGCATAGGATTGCCTTCTAATGCATAGTTACATGTGTCACACTGAGCCTCCCCCCTTAGCAACCACTACTCACTGGCAAGGTTGTCTTTTACATGCCATTGACTTGCACGGCAGAATACTGATTTTAGTTAGAATGCTTATTTTAGGTTTATTTTATTATTTTCCCCCGATCCCGTTTGTGCGCCACTCACCTATGCTTAAACAGCCTAAGTCGACTAAAAAAAAAAATTAAGTTGATTTTTTTTATTTTTTGTGTTGTTTGCAAAGCCAATGGACTTATGCTTGGCCATTGGCATGCTTCCTCAATGATATGCCACCTTTATTTGGAGCTGGCATAGCTCCGTTTTGGATTTTGCAGAAATGTACTCAGTTACTAACCGAGTACATTTCTGCAGAGAGCACTAGTCTTGCATGGACTGTTGCAAGCTTCCTGGATTGCAAAATCACCTCATTTGCATGGATTTCACCTGCAAATGGGGTGATTTGCATACCAGGGCTTAGTCCGTGCAAGATTAGTTTTGGAGCGCTCGTGCACATCCCTGCAGGCTGTTCCTGGATCGCATGGCAGACATATTGCCTGCTTGAGCTCCTGCACCAATCTTGCACTCCGTGCAAACTTTTGAGAATCTGGGTGTTAGTGTTTGCAGTTTGATTTAACAACATTCTACTAAATCAACCAGAGCCAAAGCTGGAACATCTAACACCCAGTGTTAATCCCTGAAACAGGCCACAACTCCCTCAGAGAGAGAAAAACAAAAGGACTTGGCTTTTACTCTAGAAAGCATTTATGTGCCACTCATCTTATTAGAGACACATGCCCCCCACCCAGCTCTCAAAGTGTTGAAGTGCCTTTCTGCACTTGCATTTTGGTAGAGAAAAATAGAATACAGGAGCTTTTAATCACCTACCCCCTAAATCTTTGCACCTGAGGCAGCTGTCCCCTTCACCCAACGCTTGCTACTCTACTGAAATCACCAAGCTTCACTCTGGAATACCCATTCTGTTAAGTTGTTAGGGAGTGCAGTTTTAAATTTATCTGCAACCATGAGTGCTAGAACTGCATTTGCCTTATTTATACAGGCTCTAGCTGCAACTTCAAAATATGCATTAAATTGGCCATTTGTGATCTTATCAGTTCATCCGTACTGAATGTCCAGTTGAGAGATTTAAGTAAGTGATTCTTGGGTGAAGCCCTAACCAGAATTTCCTTGTTTCAGTTTCTGGAAATTGTGTGCATCAATCTTTATTGGGTCCATACTGTCCTAGCCCATAGTGTAGTTTTGTTTAGCCACATATCTCTCACATGACAATAACTACACTTCTGTATCATGTTCTGTTCCAAGCTTTTTAGGGGTGTACTGGCTTTTGGTATTTTTCGTATTCACAGTGAGGTGCCTGGCTAGTTCATCATTGTGGATGTCTATATTTGGAGGCTGTGCAGATACTGGTCAGTGGTCTCACATTGTTCTTGAAGAGCTATAATGCTGCAGGACCCTTCACCTAAGCATTAATTATTGCTTCCATTTTAAACTGAATGCAGGAGCTAAAGTTTCAAAATAAAATTGTTGCTAGCTGCAGTGAAAAATGTCAGCAGAACAAACATCTTCCTAAATTTACCCTTCTTACTGCCATGAAGATCCTATTTTCTGGAGCAAATTTCCATATGGGCACAAAGGCTTTAGATCTGACACACAAATTGAGAGATGTCACAATTTAGGGCAGTTTTTCAGTCAACATAATCTCTACTATTTCATTTAGGGAGACTGCATTCCTTTCAAATGTTGAAAACATCTCTGAAGTAGAATGCTGTCAGGTAGTTTAACATTTCACAGCTTGTTACAAAATTGTATTCCAGCTGCAGGCATCAATGTAACATTTAGCAATGCCTGCAGTAGCTAGAACAGGCCTCAAACTCAGCTCATTTTTTTCTTAATGACAGACTACTTACCAGGGAATTACAACAAAACATTAATATTGGTAAAGAGCATTGAAAATGCACCCAAAAAGAACAAAACAAACTGATGTGACCTAATGAACAGAAATGTCGGAGAGATGGATTATTAAGCAGTAATCCCTTATGATAGATGGCAAACATCTGAAAGGAAATGCTGTTCTAATTTATGGCAACACAACTATACTAGCTGGTATAATCTCAGTTAAAGAATATCAGTGCCTTCACTCGAACAATAATGCATATTTATCAACATTAGCAAAATGGTCTACAGGTACAATATTCACATATGACAACAGGCAGTTATATGGGGTTCCACAAGTTCTGTAAGGGTTATGATCCAGATCAGTGCAACAGAGTGTGAGAAAGGAGGCAGCCAAACCACACCCACATGTTAATAGTGCTGGAGATGTGCACTACTGTAATATGTTTGACAAGTGTTGTGCATGCTGCCTGCTATCACAAAGAGTATTGCAATGTTCACATGCATCATTCAGCACTAAGAGACATTGACCACAAATGTATGCAATATCCTAAAAATATGTGGCTGGACATTCTCAGCTTTGTGTACACTGTACAATACGAACTGATTCATGACAGTAAACAGCTGCAATAAAAATATTTGCTGCAGTTTAGTAGTACGTGTCCATAACAGCAATGAACAGCCTGAACCAGTAATCTATATGGCAACAACAAAATGGTGTTATTTGGAGCCACGCCTGCTATCTGTGGCCTAGAGGAACCCAGTTTAGTATACAAGAGGGTCACTATAATATGAGATAAATCTGAAGAAGCATAACACCTTCAGTTTAGTTCCATTTACTAACCCTATACCTCTGTTTTCTAATACAGAAATCCTCATAACTTTCTTAAATATGAATAACAACAAAAAACTTTGTATCGTAGTTCTGTACATACCCCCTGGCAACAGCATACCCATATTAGAAGACATCCTAGCATGGGTTTCTTCCAGTATTAATAATGAAACTATCATACCGGGCAACATAAATATCAGCTGGTTACAACTGAACTCCAAACACCCATCCTCAAATATTAATGTTTTCAACTTCACCCACCTTGATTCCCCTACAAGACCTAACAAAGGCAATGACAACAGATCCACCTTACACTCAATTCTGGTCACAAACTCTAACAAAATATCCTCAGCCTGAACACTCCCAAATAACCTCAGTGACCATCTCTAAGCCTTTATAACCCGTGCTTCTCCCTCCAGTCACAGTCAAAATCAATATAAACAAACAAGGAATTTAACCTCATTCAATCCTGTAACCTTCAACAATATTCTAAAACAACAGATTGGCATTTACTAACAACCCTTCCCCTTGACAAAGCTGTTGATTACTTCAACACCACCTTCATGAATACACTAAATTGCCATGATGCCATACCCCAGCCCTACTAAAATTCAAACAACTCCACAACCAGATAAAAAAGCTAATCAACAAACATAAAAAAGAACATTACCTAAAACTTCAGTCCAATCACAAGCAGAACCCAAAAAAATTCTGGAAGTCCATTTTCTTCACTACTTAAACTAGGCAAAAAAAAAAAAACTGCCCTCACCCTGACAAATCTCCAGAAGAAATAGCCTATATTTTTAATACTTTTTTAACAGCTCAATAGTTAACATCACAGCAAAATCCTCCCAATCAAGTCACACCACTTGCTGCACATCCCCATCTAAATCACCCATTTACTACCCCTCCCTATTCACACCAAACATTCACAAAAGCCCGATATCCACTCCTCTTTCACTTTTACTCTAAATCCCATATCAATCTTAACTATAAAAAGACTTATACTAAAGCTAAAACCTTGCTCTAACATCCCTAATATCACACTCTCAGCGCCTCTAACAGTATCACTTACCCCATAAGCACACTTCTCAGTAGATCCATCCTTGAGTCCTACATTCCCAAAACCTGGCTTTCATTCTCCCTCTTCATAAAACTGACAATAATACTGACATTGCTAACTTCTGATCCATTGCATTTCTATCTCCTATCTCCAAAATCTTAGAAAAGTGCATCAATATTCAACTTCAATTATCTTCTTGACAGCCAAATACTTTCAACCTCATAACATGGCTTCACTTGACCACAGTACTACAACTGCCCTTCTCTCCTCCATGGATACAGTCAACAGAGCCCGTGACACTGGCAAAATTATCTCCACCCTCTTTCTTGACCAATCAAAAGCATTCAACGCTATTTCTCAAACTTTACTCATCACCCAACTTTCTAAGTTTGGCCTTTCCCTACCCACACTAAACTGGTTCTCTAGCTACTTAACTGAAAGGCAACAGGCTGTCATACGGCAAAACTCCAACTTTCCTTTTCTCACTACCACCACCGGAGTTCCCCAAGGCTTTATATTTGGACCACTCCTATTTAACTAAGTCAAAAGGCCTTCTCTTCCACTGAATCCTTGATGCACAACAACCACCTAGCTCTGAACCCAAATAAAACCAAAATCATTCTTTTCAACCCTAAGAAAACAACTCCTTTAAATAAACCAAAGCTCACCATTTATTCTCATAGAAAGACTAGAATTAAAGTTGTTTACCAAACAAAGCTCCTTGGAGTCACTATCGATAAACACATGAAATTTGACCTACATATACAACACAACATTCGTAAAACACATCATAAACTTGGAATCCTCTATAGACATAATCACTTCCTTAGCCCATCCACAAAACTAACCCTTGCCACAACTTACCTATTACCCTCCCTCCCTCCTCTATGGTGCCTCTCTACTCATCAACATCCAAAGCTCTTCAAAACTCAAAAGCGAGACATGCTACCATAAAATTGCCAAATTCACAACTAATTCTCCACCAGTCACTGCACTGCTCTCAAGTCAGGGAAATGGCTAGAACTACCAAAATATCTCTTCTATTTGCAACTAACCACAGCTCACAAAATGCTGTTTAAACCCCTAGATTGTGCTACTCTGAGCTCTACATTTAGCTACTACCACCCAAACAAGCCCCTTAGATGGAGGGATCAGAGGCTATTGCAGGTTCTCAAATCTAACCTCACACCCGGACAGCTTCTTTATTCATGCTGTATAACCAAACACTGGAATGCTCTACCTCTATCAATTAGAACAACTCAAAATCCTGCCTCTTTCAAAACTTCCCTTCACAACTGCCTATCCTCAAGCTGGAATTGTACCTGCACCAACCCCCCCCCCCAGAATATGTATACTATGCTATTTTATATCAACCTTATTTTATGTGGTGAAAAAATACTACTGCAGAAAGAGATGACAGAGAAAATACACAATGTAAATCTTTACTTATACTGATTGTTTGTTCAGATTATACTACTCTATATATTTTTATGTTTTTTACTCTGCGTTTTGTACATATTTTTTCTTTGTAATTCAAATTTTTGTAACTCAGTTTATTAAGTTCATGTACTGTGGAGCTTTTCTCCCCGGGCCTCCACTGAAAAGGGGTTTTCTATGGCCAGTGGACTTTTCTGATAAACAAAATGCAACTAAATAAATAATACATAGATTGTGTTGGTTATTAGTTCCTTGGCTGCATATTCACATTCTGTTTACAGTTGATTACAGGTTGTATGTCTTATATCCAGAATGAAACAGACCATGTGGAGAAATGCAGTTAGTAATTAAGAGCTGTTAGCACATTCACTCACACATGCACACACACACACACACACACACACACACACACACACACACACACACACACACACACACACACACACACACACACACACACACACACACACGTGCCAAACACCCCCAAACACACCCACACAGATCATGCATCATGTCTAGCACAGACTGTTATGACTGCATGGACATCATCACGTGGTTGAGTCTTGCTATGGGTTACAATTGTGTTAGTAGCTAAAGAGTTAACACACTTGCCTTTGGTGCTACAGGTTCTGTTTCTATTCTAGGTACTTTGGTTAATTTTCTAATACTAACACTGCAGTGCAGCATGAAGGGAGGGAGATACTGGAGTACTGAGAGTGGCAGCCTTCAGATGAGATATCAAACTGAAATCCATTTATGTGAGTTTGTGATAGCTCAGGATGTAAAAGATCCCATTTTTAAAAAACTAGGGTAGGAAATGTTCCTTGGTGTTCTAGATATAAAAGATACCATTTTCAAAAAAAGAGTAGGAGAAGTTCCCTAGTGTCCTTGACAGGTTTCCCCACTCACTATGTATACCACCTCAGGTGCACCCTTAAAAGAGGGACTCAGCAAAAGCACAAAAATAAAATATGTGTTTGAGTAATATGTAAGTTTAGTACATGTGCATCTCATTTGCAGAGCAATGCACACTATGCATATTATCAGCCATACATGTAGCATTACACATTACTTGTTGGTATTAACTCCATGTGCACTACAAGTGCATGCTCTGTTACACTCAACCTACATAACAGTCCTCCATGCAGCCATAGAATGCTCCATTTGAAATGCTGGCCCCTCCCTGAATTCCCATGTAGGCACTGTCTTAACTGCAAATGCATCAGATACGGCAGCTCTGCTACTGCCCTGCACACAATACCACCTAATATGTATGTCTGAGTGTCCCATAAGATGCAAGGTACTTGTGCCAGTAGAACAGGATAAAGATATATCATAATTTACATGGCAATGGATCTGCAAACCCAGTGATGTGGTATAGATATGCCATGGCAAATTAAATACAGTATACTTTTGATGTAGCTAGTTCAGACACTGCATTGTATCAGAAGTTCCTGATGTTTCTATCTCACTGTGTTTGTTGCTTTGCACAGACTATTTAAGCAGTGCAAAAATGGGTTGACTCCTAGCACAGCATACTTTGCAAACTGGCATGTCTTTCACTTCCTCACAGCTCGATTTAAGCAATAGTATATACTATTGTACTAAACTGATAACAGTCTGCTGTGTATATGTTGTGCATGTGATGAATGTGACAACACGTAGTTTTGTTTTACATCTGATGATCTAATAAGCAACTCAGTGCAATCTAATGGGACTTCCAGATGCATGATATCTCTTCATATTTTCCTGTCTCGTCCATGTGTTTAAATCTGTTCTGATTCATGACACTGAATTTTGGGTTGTCTAATGAGTAGCATGACATATGCTGAGTGCCCCAGGCATTATACCAATGTATGTATGCTCTGTTGTTAGCAAATCCCACATTTCAGGCATATGAAACTCACTAGGCTTCTAAGTTTGCATAGCTACAGAAACAGCCTTTCCTTGTTGCATACTTCTCAGTTACAACAAATAGTCATTATCTCAGCATGGCAGCACTTATAAGGGACAAAATAAACAATTATTTAATCCCTTGGAATGATGGTGCACACAAGCAACAACATTCATGAAGCTGGGTTAAAACAATGCAGTAATCCAAGAATACATGGGGCAAACACAATGTGATTCATGTAGGAAATGAGAAGAATTAAATGTTAGCTTAACCAAATTCTTCCATTTTCCTAGTAGAAGCAGAACTGGGTATATGATATAAGCAAACTGATCTTTATATGTCTTCAAATTCTGTGTATCCAACGAACATTTTCATGCTAATCTGGAAAATTATCACATGTAGTAACAGATGTGACAAGCACAATTTGTTTTCTTTGCATTTTATGCAATACTACATACTACCTATTTTTTTATTGAATTAATTTTATTTATTTAGTGCATAGTTATATACTAGGCTAATGGCCCTAGGTATCATGGGTGTTTATTAGGTGAGGGTATGTTAGTTAGGAAGTTTCTAGAGGTTATGTTGGGGAGGAGTATGTTAATTTGACCATTAATGTCTGCCTCTGTTGATCAGAGACATAGGAGACAGACCTGGGGTGAATTTCCAATTTCCAATCCATTGATCAAGGTTATGCTTAAATATGGTTAAGGTTAGGGATGGATTCTGATTCAAATGGATGAGAAGCCTGTTACAGAGCATGGGAATCCTCTGAGACACATATCTGTTTCACCAGCATGTCTTATTTATGTCACAAGCAAAATTTAAATCCTTGGATCTAGTGGTTCTAATGCTGTTTGTTTTGCAGATGTGCAAATGGTCCATCAGAGGTTGATCTAAGGATGTTTTGTATGCCAGGCATAGATCTCCTCTCAGTTATGTGTAAGAGACAAAGCATAGAGATAGGGCTTTAAGGCAATCTGTATAGAACAATGTATTTATACCTTGGATTCTCCAGGTAAGGAACCTATGTGGGCATTCCAACTGTTGTATATGTGTAGTTAGGTACATACCGATGGGGGCATTATACCTTTGAATGGGTCTGATAAGGGTCAAATAAATTGGGACTATAACTTCCTTGGACCTAGATACCATCCATGCTCTTACTTATAAGTTGGCCAACATGAATGACTTTCTTACTACTCTGGCCACATGTTGGTCAAAATCCACACTAATGTCTACATATGTTACCAGAACCCTGACTACAGGGTCAACTCTTAGGGGTGTCTTATTGATAGAGTAATTAGACTAGGCGGCTGTTTTCCCAAAGGCACTATAATGCATTTCTTGAATTAGTTTTAATCCTTGACTTTGGCACCAGTCATTTCTCTGTATCAGACCCTCTTTTAAGATGTTTGTATCATTGGTAGAATCTATGATAGCTCCTAATATGCAGTCATCTGTGGACTTGGTCAGCCAAAGGGACTTGAAATTTGCCTTTAACTCTAAGAAGTAGATGCCAAATAAGAGTAGTCCCAGTTTGGAGCCCTGAGGTACCCAGCTAGAGACGGGTTTCTTACTGGACGTGGTATCATTTGTCCTGGATTCCTGGGTCCTGTTTGCGAGCCAGCTGGTAATACAGTGAGTTATATAGGGGTTTATGCTCAGTTCAGTGAGTTTGTCAAGTATACCTGAGTGGATTATTGTACCAGATGCCTTAGCCAGGTCCATGTAGGAGGTATGTATCATTTTCCCCTCATCCATTGTTTGGTAACCTTCTCAAATAAATCCACCAAGCTTAGCAGACATAATCATCCCTTTACAAAGCCAAACTGGGTTGGGTCCAGTGTCTGAAGATTGCCTGTGGCTTTGTTACATGCATACATACATTCAAATATTTTAAGCACAGGTGTTAATGCCCTTCTACCTTGCCAATACACCAAAACAGTTGCTCCCATAATAAGTGTCCAGGCTGGTCTCAAAAATATGTAAACCAATGCTTGCTTTAATGTAATTTGGTAGTCTATTCCATACATCAGCTGCTTTCTCAGAGAAACAATTAGTACACTTCTCATTCCTATAGAATTTTCTACATAGGTTGTCTGATGATTCTCTATTACATTTTGATAACCCCAAATATTCCCAGAGATAGTTGTCACTAAATGCACTATATACCTGAATAAAGTCTCCACTTAAATATCTTCATGAGGCACTGTACATATTCAGATATTTTAGTCTTTCATAATAACTTAAGTTTTCACATTCATGGAATCTGTATTCTTTCCAGTTTACTTACATTTGTTTTCTTATAAGGTTTCCCTATTATTATTCCGTACTCAAGTTTTTGTCTAATATAACTCATAAGTAATGATTTCATAGCTTCTGATTTCATAGACTTTATACAAATTTTATACAACCTATAGTTCTATTACTATCATTAACCAACTGGTTGATATGATAAGAAAAACTCAAAGTTAAGTCTACACATATACCCACATCATTATATTAATCTACAGTTTCAATTACTGTGTGCAGTATTAAATACTCACCTTTCAACTTATGTCTCCCAAATCTTATATGCTTACTTTTTGATGTATTGATCAGAATATTATTCACCTGTGTCCTAGTGGTCAATTTTGTCAAGTTCTTATGTAGACATGACCTATCTGTAACACTTGCAATCCGTTTATCCAGTTTTACATCACATGCACACAGACTGTAGAACACCTCAGTTGAAAACAATGGATCTAAAAGATAACAATCCAAACAAGTATGGGCCTAGGACAGATCCAAGTGGTACACCCTGACTGTATGCAATAATTCACCTGTCCAATTATTGTATGATACTTGCCATGTCCTATTTGTAAGCCAAGCAGCTATCCATCTTATCAAGAGTACATCAATATGTAGTTGCTCTAATTTACTGATTAGTGTTTTTTTATGACCCTGTCAAATTATGTAATTAAATCTGTATAAATTATATCACAGCACAATTTTTTATTTGTAGCTGTTATTATATTGTTATAGATCATCGTGTTACAGGTGGTAATAAATCTATCTTCAACATTTGCATGCTGATATATGGTTTCAAGTTGCAATCTTTCTAATTCTTATAATAACTTATCCAATATTACCTTCTTTATTATTTTTCCACAACATGAAAATAGACTTAAGGGTGTTATGACAATGGGTTTGTTCTACTCCCCTTCCAATTAAAGACATTCATCAGGATTTAATAAAATCCATGTAGGCATAGTGTAGAGCCTAAATGGAAGGTACCATGGCAGTGTACACAGTTCCCTCTCGGTAGCTCACCATGCATATTAATGAAGGCACATTACTGAGGGAGAGTTGTGTAACATGGTTGCTGAATCAGTGTAGGGAGTGTGTTACTGTATCTGGAGATGAGTAACACAACCCCTGCACTATCTAAGTGCAGTAAATCAATGTATGGATATGTATTTATTTATTTATTTATTTATGTTTGTGTGTCGCAGCATAGCATGCAACAATGGACACATGCCAGGCATCTAAAAATAGAAACCAGATACATTTAATTATAAATGCAAAAGTCAAGTTTAAGCATAGCTGAGAGGGTTTGCACTGCACTGTGCAGTGCTTAGCAGTGCTTAAGCGTAGGTGAGAGATATATGTAAAAGTATAGCAGCATTCTACACATCCACATAGCCAAATATTTAGAGTGACAGCCTTATGTGCTGTAGGTGCAGTGCTTGGGTTGTTAAGCATTTATTTTCCAATTACAAATTACAGCAATTATTTTTAAATCCTGATGTGCTGCATTCAGCTAAGCTCTGCTAAGCCCTTTAAGCCATGCCAAGCACTACTTAAACAAAATTTGTTTTAGCACTGCTTGACACCGTGCAGCTCCACTTAGCTGGTTTGTGCACTGCTAAGTGGTGCCAAGCACTGCTAAGCATTGCCAGTTTAAGCACTGCTGACCTGAGCTCAGCTGGTTTGCATGATGCTAAGTGACCCATCACATTTTTAAAATTGCCCAAAGGCATTAAAGTGTGGGACAACATGGCATATTAAGTGCAATAAGTGGGAATACTGCAGAATCTGTTAGAGTTCAAACTGTGAGGATACTATGGAAGGTGTTGGAGAGGGTATGCGCTTTTGAGCACAGAGGTGGAGCATTGAGGAGTCTAGGTTCATGGTTGGACTCCTAGTTAAAACCATGAAGACCAGCTCATGCAGGGTGGTTACTGGGGCTCAGAGTACAAAGCAGAGGCCTAGGAATGGCTGGCAAGGGACCTCACCAGTGCAACTGGTATCCCCTGCACAGGTGAGCAGTGTCATCACCACCATGAAAACCTGAAAAGAAGGAAGGTAGCTGTCTTGGATGCCTGGGTCCAAGAATTCCGGGCAGGCAGTATTCCACAATTCTGTAAGTATATTTACCTGTGTTTCACCAATATTTAACCTCAAATGTATTCTAAACTGGTATGCATAATGGTCTGCTTCTCTCTCAGCAGCTGTAGAGGTGAGAGCACACAATGTTGAGGCACACGCAAGGTGCATGGCCATGTTGCGCTGTGAGTGTGGTGAGTACAGATGTATCATCCACTCTATAGTCATATAAGCAAGAACAAGTAAAACATTAACTGCCATTAGGTATACAAACATTGTTGATTGTATTGTAATGAATGTGGTCATAGATCTGGACTGCAATAAGTGACTACTGCCACATGCACTACAATAAGTAGGAAAGAGTAAAGTATTAACCTTGATTAATTAAACAAAATAAAGTTTCTATCACAATAACTTTGGAAATACAACTGTATTGCAACACTTGCATTACATTAATTGTTGGTCAATAAAAACTCAAAAGTATACCATTAAATGCATGAAGGCATCTGTAATGAACTGTTGTGCAATAATTGTGGAATGAGAGCTGATATTACAACCCAGTAACAATATATTGTGTACATCTGCAGTTTATTTAGTAATATATAGGTTACCTAGTCTCTCTGCCATGATTACATTTCATGCCGCTGTGTCCAACTGTCACAACAAAATATTATAACAATGTAGTATTAGTGACAGGTCATATTTTGTTTCCAGGTTAGCTCTAGGACAAAATCAGTCAGTCAGATGTCAGCAGTGACTCAGTAGCTCAGTTTGCTAAATGCTGTATATGAAGTGCATTTTGCTAGATACAGACCAGAGTTCAAATCTAGTTCTAAGTACTAGTAACTAGTACTTAATTACATATGTTATGATGACAGATATTCTCTCCACAGAGACTACTGGTAAATGGGTGAGGTAGTATGTTTAAATACTTGTTTGTTCAGCTGTGACAGACTGTTGAAATCAGTCTTATGAATGTGCTTCTTATCCTAACGGGTCTATATTAAAATAGCGAAATGTCACTTACGCGAATACCTAAACGCTGACACATAAATAGCGAACCGCGAAAACACCGAATGTCCTGAAGCACGAAATTCGAAATATTGAATTGTCATAATTGACCCTTATCCAGTATAGCTCCCTAATGTAAATGTGCAATAATTCCAGACCTTAGGGTTATGGTGCGGGTTAAGGTAAGTGCATACATAGTAATACATGCAACCTTTACTTTAGGGTTAGAAGTAGGGTTATGTTAAGTGTATGTATAGTAATATAACTGTGTAGCTGAATGTATACGTAAATTGTACTTTTCACATAGTTGGGTGTTGTTTGTTTATAGTTAGATACATTTGTGTGTAGTGAATGTTTGATTAGGGTATGGGATATATGGGTGAAGTGTAGATCTGGGAAGTGTGGATTATTTATTTTGTTTGGGTAGGTAGCAGGGGTGGCTTGTGCTATAGGACTGCAGGACTGCAGCCCTCCAACCTAAAAAACAAACAAAAAAAAAATAAAGAAACACAAAAACAAACAATACATTCCCGTAAATACTCCGTGCATGTGCACATGCTCTCAGACTGCTTTCTCAGCAGTCTAGATAGGGAAAGGCTCTGTGCATGCATGCATGCTCTCAGACTGCTTTCTCAGCAGTCTCGATAGGGGGAAAAGCATCTCTGCCCTGTGATGCCCGACAGTCTGTACAGTGGTGATGTCACAGACTGGACTGCAGCAGCAGCAGGCTGGACCAATCGCTCAATGGACATCTAAGGTAAGGTGCGCTGGACCAATCACGAGCACTTGCTCATCGGCAGACAGGATTACAGGGCTCAATGAATACCAATGCTCATCGGCAGCGAGGATTACAGGGCAGATTTGCTCATCAGCAGAGATGAAGTGAAGGTGAGCTTCTAGTGTGTGTGTGTGTATGTGTGTGTGTGTGTGTGTGTGTGTGTGTGTGTGTGTGTGTGTGTGTGTGTGTGTGTGTGTGTGTGTGTGTGTGTGTAATCATAGAAACTATTTTCTGCATACTGTTTTTTCCATTTACAAAACAAAAGCCTTTTGTGCATGTTACTTTAAAGCACAGTGGAGATGTACCTTGCGTGACTTATTCATGAATCCCAGCAGTGATTTCCTGTAAGCCACATATCTCATAAACCATCTAATGTATAACAGGCAGACATCTGGCATAGTTACTGTTGTACTAACCTTGCATCTCATCTCACACATAATTTTTCAGAAAAATTGGGTAACATGCAGAAGTTATTACAGTGTTAATGCTTGGCCTTAATATTTAACTCGTAAAGAAACTTTAACTATGTTATTGCACAGGCATTATATGTTTCATATGCCAGGTTCTCAAGCCCACAAAACATCAGTAAAATAAAAATGCTGTATGGGACACTTTTCGACGCCGGTGTTCCTACAGTAAACGTAATGACTGAATGAATACATGAATGAAAAGCAAAATGTAAGGTTTCATGAGTTTATTCAGCATCCTTGCCTAATTGTGAATGAGTGTGTGTGAGCACATGGGTGCCGGGGAGGCTTTTATGCAGTCTGACACAATGACTTAGCCATCCTCACCAACAAAAAGATAGCAGGGGCTGCACAAAGATAGATAAATGGACGGGCGTGATATCACCTTATCTTCACTCACCGATAAGACAAAACTAAGAAAGACAGGGTTGTTGTCTTTGTACATACTCACAGGGGGACATTTCTTACTAAAGTTAAATAAGTTTACAGGTCAAAGTACAGAGTCAACCAATGAAAAACACTTATGTGTACTGTTATACCAATCTAAACAATCTGGATTAAGTATGTTTAAACTGCCATTTATTCCTTTGTTGCAAGTCTTGAGTTGTTTCAGAGACAGTATCACAGTTTCCTTAGAAACCCTAAAAAATACACTGTCATAAAAAAGAAACACACTTGCTGTTATCCGCCCCCAACACACACATACACACACTGAGATAACTGCGACTTGGATTGTGTAATGCACTCACAAGAGTCCTGCACTTCTTTATCTAAATGCATTCCAATTTAACATGAAGTCAATGGAAATCTAAGCCATGTTATCCAAAACAGCAAACAAAACTGCAGCGAAATGCAGCAACTTATATTATTGAAAACTCAGTGTAAATTATTACCTAACAATAAGCCCT
Source organism: Protopterus annectens (assembly GCF_019279795.1). Taxonomy (NCBI): domain Eukaryota; kingdom Metazoa; phylum Chordata; order Ceratodontiformes; family Protopteridae; genus Protopterus; species Protopterus annectens. Next base: position 1,023,731,462 of record NC_056746.1, on the reverse strand, counting down.
GTAACATATAACATATACACCCTCATATTAATGAAATAACTGGGTTGAGCATTATGTTTTTATTTGCAGCCTCCTACATCCAGGTATTAGTATCACTCACACTAAACTAGTTAGGATAGCCCAAAGTTTTTGTTTCCGTGTGCCGTTCAGCGTTGGTGCTTTTGCTGAGTTAGCCAATACTTCACTCCTCTCAACCTCCAAACATTCACATCATAGCAGTGACCTTAAAATCATAGCAGCCAGTGCATCAGAAAGAGAAGTATTTTCTTATTTTTCAAACTAATTTTTCCTGTATTAGACCCTATATAATAAAAGATGGGTAATTTTTCTTTAGACTGACTTTATTTACTAAGATATGTATGTCCTCAGTGGTTACTACCTGTCCCTCTTTACGAAGGACAATTTCTACTTGAGCAGCTGTGTCCTCTGAAAGGGCAGGAAAATGACAGATGTTCAGAGTTTTTTGGGCAAAATATCTCTTAGGTTTCCTCTAATAATTGCAAAAAGAAGATATTAAGTTACTGAAATACTTTCATATTATATGAAATTTCTACACCAGACCGATTTCATGCAAAAGTGAAATTCAGTCCTTGCAATGGTCGTAGATATTATCCCTGCAGAATCTGGTGTTTTCAGAAAAATCCAGTCTCTGTGTATTTAAAAAGGTGACAACCTTAACGTGAACATAACCATGTTTTGGTTAGTGACAACATCAGTAAATCTAGGAGGAGCAATGTAAAACATGAGGGCCAAAATAACATCCCTATACCAAAATCAAAGCATTGGAAAGGTATGCGCAAGGATAGCTGCATTCGTATTAACATCTGAGTTGGGGAGGGGGCTACACATACACTCTCTGTCATGCCGGAATCATAGCAATGGAGAAGGATGCTCAACACTGGTTGCACTATTTTACCTTCTGAGCTGTGGAGGGGGAATAAACCCCTAGCGCTACATGGAGAGGGATGCTCAACACCTGCTGCACTCAATTTCTGAACTGGAGAGGAGGGTACACTCCTAGCACTATGTAGAGATATGTCTCTCTCTCTCTCTCTCTCTCTGTCTCATGCTCCAAGCTGATAAACTGATTGAGCTATGGATATTCAGTTTCATTCATTCATTCATGTTCTAGTACCTGCTTTATCTAAGTGTGTGCAATGCCCCAAGTGCTATATAGTGGTGGCTAGAGAGAACTCATAGTGGTGTGGTTGGGAATACCTCAGGCTTGAACCCTGTACCTTGTATGCAGGTGGCAAGGGCATGAATTCCCTACCCATCACCATTTGTAAAAAAAAATGTGCAGAATTTTTGCCTCATATTTGATCTGTTCTGTTCCTCATAAAATCAGTGGTTTATATATTATTGTTAGTCAGTCACTGGTGCAGTCAGTGGTGCAGGGGTAGCATTGTTGCCTGATAGTTACAGCTTCTCTGGTTTGATTCTTGACTGAGGTGCTTTCTGTGTGGAGTCTGCATGTCCTCCCATCTTAGTACAGATTTTTCCTCATATTTCGTCTGTTCTGTTCCTCTTAAAATCTGTGGTTTCTGTGTTTTTGCTTCCTTAAATAGTCAGTGGTGCAGTGGTAGCATTGTTGACTGACAGCTACAGCTTTTTTGGTTTGATTCTTTGCTGGGATACCTTCTGTGTGGACTCGGCATGTCCTTTCATCTTACAAAGACATGTGTCTGGAGTGTTTCTCCCTGGGCCTGTGCTGAAAATTGGCTTTTGTTCCAAGTCGGACTTTCCTGGTTAACAAATGTTAAATAAAATTGACAGGCATTTGAATTTCAGACTTCATATTCTTCAGAAAGTACATGGTAACACAAAACCTCTTATTCTTGCTCTTTTCTAAATTTATAAGATGGATATTTGAAATTTGACCCTATTTTTTGAACTTTTTTCCCCCATTATTGGCTTCGTCCAGGTTTTTTGTGGTAAGGTTGAGAGCTATGGTGAGAACTGAATTCACTAAATGGTAGCCATTTAAGTTTCAGTCTTCCTCTTTTTTTCCCAACACAGCTGATTTGGCATAGTGGTATGTTGCTCTGACTGTTTTGCACAGAGTCCTGGGTTCCAGACTTGGCAGTGATATGTCTGGTAATAACACAGCATTTTATTCTAGCAATTTTCCAACATTATACAAGCAATGTTTAAAATGTGTCCCTGATTTTTGGGCTTTTGTCCCCTCCCCCCACACACACAATAAATGCTGGCTTTTTCCAGATTTCTTGTGCTGCAAAGTTCAGAGATACAGCTGAGTATCGAGTAGATTTTACAAGAAGCTGAGAGCTGCAGGGGAACAAAAGATTAGTGCTGCTAATTCTGAACTTGCTTGTATTGTTAATAGCACAATAGGTAGTGTACTTGCTTTTGATGCAGAAGGCTGTGGGTTCAACTCCCAGAGTAAGTAAATGTATTGCTGATACTGTACTGTGTTGTAAAGGAGGGTGGATGCTGCAGTCCTTTTTGGTGAAGATACCTAGTAACTATCAACCTGTTATCAGTTTGCCATCCATTCCCTATTTTAATATTACTAGCTTATCATTTTTTTAACGCAACATAAGCAATTTATTCCTCAAGGGCAACAGGAACTTTATTTGTAGACGAAACAATGAAATATAAAGTTGTTTGCTAGCAGAAACCTCTTCATTAGTTACAGATTTCTTTAATGTAGAATTATTTAGATGACTTTTACTACTTCAGAGATTGTGCATATTTACTGATATTGGAGGACTGTAGAAGTCTGAGTAGATTTTTATGATGGAAATGTTCTGAATCAGGCAGTTTTGCCATTATTGGTGCATGCATTTTGTTTCATTGTTTACTGGAAAAATGTTCAAAACAATAAATTTAAAACACCCTCTAACAACTGTACTGTATTGTACAAGGAATTTAATTTAATACAATCAGGAAATTGTACCAAAGAGCATGTGTATGTTTCACATGCAAGAGGCCTATGATTTGAAAACAAAGTTAATCTTTATCTGCCACTGGCAAAATGTATTTTCTTCAAATGTGGGTTTCAATGCTGTTTCAATGAATGCGAGTTTCAAGGGCAGAGAAGTTTTAATGCCAAGTCTATTTTCATTGTGAGACTGCATTGCTTTGTTTAGCAGATATTTATTAGTGTTTGTGCTGTAAAATGCAAAATAAAACTTTCAAATAAAATCCAAATCATTGCTGAAGTAAAGTAGTATGCATGTTAGTTGTTATGGTAAATGGGGTGAAATAACCAAGGAATGGGGCATTGAAATGGCTGCAGGGGAGAGGCTCCATTCAATCATGATATTGTGAGGGGGAGGAAGGGCAGCAAACTCAAGACAGCCCCAGCTAAACTATACCACCCAACTGTCCAGATTTTTGCAGAATGAATAGATTTTTGCTTCTTATTTTTGGTTTGTTCCTCATAAAATTTGTGGTTTTCTGGCAAATCGTTTAGGAATGAAGTCACTAAATAATTACAGACATTAAGTTTCAGACTTCGTAACCTTCAGAAAATGCATGCTAAAGCAAGACCTGTTATTCTATCAATTGTCTGTTATTCTATCAACTGTCTTAAGTTTAAACAAGAGCAATTTTTAGTACTGTTTGTATGTTCCCCCAATATATTTGGCCTTGTCCAGATTTCCTGCATTAAGAGGTTGAGAGGTACATGCAAATAAATTGCTTTATAGAATTAGGAATATCCAAGCCTCTCAACTGTCCCCAATTTTGGCTCAAAATGTTGCTCTCCCCCTAATAATCCCTCCACAAAATAGCAATTTTGGAAGAAAACGTGGAGGGTTTGCAATTATAGATAACTGTAATGATCAGAGTTATAGATAACTTTTATTACTGAAATGCATGTAGATTCTCTAATTTTGTCAGCTGCTCAAGTTAACAGTACTAATATTAAAAAGGTGTCCCTTCTTTGACAGGTTCCCAGCTTTATTGTGTGGCAATTTTATATTTTTGCATCACATTTTTGGTCCATTTTTCATAAAATTGTGGTTTTCTGTCAAAATAGTGGCAAATCATTAAAGACTGAAGTTAGAAAATAATGGCCGACATTTGAGTTTCAGATTTCATACCCTTCAGAAAATTCATACTAATGCAAGACCTATTACTATTCCATTATCATTCTAAGTTTATAAGAGCAATATTTAAAAATTGTCCTTATTTTGGGCATGTGTTCTCACTTCTATGCATGGCTTTGTCTAGATTTCTTGCTCTGAGGTTGAGAGGTCTGAGTGTCAGAGCCATCACCGTCAGCCAGAGACATTTCAAATTGTGACATACTTGTTGCACCGCACTCCCCATGTAGTGACTCTTGATGTGTCCAAGCAAGGCAAGGAGCAGTTATGCAGTGTAAGTGTGCAGAGTATTCCCCCATCCAAGGGGGACACAAGTATGGCAGTGGCTTTTCATTTGTCCTTGATTTTGCAGAATGTTCTGGTTTTCTGTCATATTTTTATACTGTTGATTTATGCTTCTTATTATTCAGAAAAGGCATGCTGTTGCAGTGCCCTGTTGCTCTGTGTTTAGGTAGCAATGCTTTAATGACCATTAGGTAAGCTTGTTGGAGATTGTAAGATGCAAGTAGGTTTTAATAAGCATACTGTTAAAGTATTACCAATATTGAAAGCCTTTTTTGTTGCCATGCAGAGAATATTTACATAACTAGATAAGGTATAAGCCTTGGGTAATGAAATGCATATGACAGTATTTGTAATAAAGGACAGGATTACAGTATTTTCTGAAGCTCATTACATTTTGTTGGAGACTTGCAGTCATCTTTGCAGGCTGTATGCATAAACTAAACAAAATGCTAGATCTATTATGTGTGGTCCATAACTTGTGCAGTGATTCTTTAAGCAATTTATCTTGAGCTTGTTTCTTGTTTGCTGTTCATTTCTTACGTTGATCATGTCTTCCCCATTAAACAAGTATATAGTTGTTGTCAGGCAGCAGGTTTTTTCTGGATAAGAAACATTTTTACAAGTGCGGGTATCACAGAGTGCTACTTTCAGCATATTACTTGGTAATTTTATAAAGCTGAATATGAATTATAATTGGAACTGCACTGCAAGGAGAAGTGGTTTGACTTGAGTGTTGCTTGTTTTTTTAATACTTGATTTTGACTGGCATTCCAGTAATGTATTTAAAAAGTAATTTATTTTTTCATGCCTTACATCCTTTGTGTTTCCATCTAGATATTAAATAAGCTGCCATGTAGCCAATGCATTGAACTATTTTTTCTTCTACTCTTCATTTTGTCTTGATTGGACACTTGTAATGATGGTTTGGCACCTAGGGCAGCATATTTAAAGTTCCAGTTGTTTTGGTTTTGAGAATAGCTCCATCCCTTTCTAGTTGGCCCCACCCATTCAGTTGTCTTCTGCAGCCCCTTTTAATTTGAAGTCACCAGCCGCCACTGGTAGGTAGTACGTAGTGGGTGGTAGGGTTAGCCAACTATGGCAATTTGATATTTTGAATTTTGCACTTCAGGACGTTCTGTGTTTTCGAGTTTTGCTATTTATTTGTCAGCATTTAGGTATTCTCATAAGTGAGGTTTTGGTATTTTAATATAGACCCATCCAAACAATAAAGTCAACAGGTTCAATAATAACAGACTACAATAAGATAAAAGTAAGACAATTTGTAATGAAGGTATGGCTGTATTCCTGAAGTGTCTTGTAAAGGTTGATGCAGTCAATTACTGCATGTGATGCATATGTCCCCTGCATCAGTGATATTAGGTACGATCCCCATGCCTGCCAAGCATGGCATGATAGTTATGTACTCTTTGTACTGTACACATGCATGTCTTTCAAGTGTCACCCTATCATGGAATGTAACTGGTGTTGTGTAATCCCTCTGTCACAGATGTATCATCAACATGATTCATATGCCACTATCAAATTCCTAACATATTAGGTCATAGTACTCCTTGGTAGTTATATAGGTCCACTTGATGTGCAAGTGTTCTTTGTAGTTGTGTACCTGCAGGTGTTACTGCTTGGCCCATAGTGTCCCATGCAGATAAATTGAGAGGTATGTATCTGCTATAGCAGCTATAGAGCACATTTACACATAAAGAAAGGACAAACCTGTAGAGTAGATAGCATTACTGTTGTCAACTGTATAGCCCATGATGATATTAATGGACTGTATTTCTCTCTCTTCCCACACCTTATCTTCACATATTTATTATTGTTATATATTGCTTATGGTTTACTATTAACATATGTTGTTCCAAAAACTGTATTTTGTGCATGTGTTTTATTAATGTTATGTATTACTATGGTTGCATATTAACTTGTCTTGTCGCATTACCTATTCTGTTGGCTGTATGCCGTAACTATTACGGACATGCTGTTAATATACTGACTGTTCTGTTATTTATTGTTGTGTTTCACATAATATGCATTTAACTGTAATGGGGTTATGTACAATGTTATGGCATGCTGTTATTACTAACAATGGTTTTGTTCGTAACTCACCTATGTTTATTGCTTTACCTCCATACCCACATTACATTTGGGTAGGGGGTCCCTGGTGATCCGCCTACCCTACCTCAGTCGGCCATGACACTGGGTACCAAGCTGATGGTGCCCCCTCCACTGGCCCTACACCAGCTTTGAGTGGAACCACCTCAGGGGACAGGGCCCATACCCCCCTTTGGGAGCAGGGTAGAGGGGGTTGTCACCCATAATCAAATACTGGCCATGGTGTGCAGGATTTTCCGTAGGAGTTTTGAACAATGTCTGTGCTGGAATAAGTCAAGATTCAACAACCTGGTGGGGCCTGAGGGTCCTGGTGCCCAGCCACCAGCGCAGCCACCTTTGGAGCAGTGAAAGAGCACTGCTGACTGCCCATGAGTGGGGATCTTAGTCATGCTGCTGCTGTCTGGAGGCACATACACCTCTGATTTCACAACACCCTCCCTATCCAAGTTGTTTACCTCCCTCATGTGTCACATTCACCCTGTATGCTGTCTTGTCTGTCTGCAAATGCAACCTCTCCTACTCAACTTACCTCCCCACATGTACCTATATCTCTTCATCTACATTCCACTTGTTCCTTAAAAAAAGGGCATCTGTCCCCTAAAAAATATCACCAGATTCACAGCTCTCCATTTGCACATGTATGCACTGGACACAACTAATTATTACATTACTTACTCAACATATTTATGTTGCCCTCAGCCCTCTCTCTGGGGTGTGAGACTCCAAATTCCAAATTCTGTAAAACCTGCTCAGCTGTTGCTGTACAAGAAATGGAATGTGATGGTCATTTCCTACACCCTTCCTGCAAAACCCTACCTGCCTTTCAGTATATTTTTCCCCTGCTTGCCCACATTTCACCACTTTCCTATCAACCCCTTTTTCTTTTATTTTAAGCAGAATGCCATGCAAACCCACTTAACACTGCTTAAAAGTGTCTTAATCATCTTATGTGTTTCTCACACTGTTAGGCACATCTGCAAAATAATCACCCCTGCCACATCTCAAACCTGGGTCCCTGTCTAGGTCACTAAGCTCTGAGTTTAAATGCGTGTTTCCAGCTACATATTCTGACTGCCACTGATACACTGCAAGCACATATAATGGGAAAAATGGGAGTGTACTTACCACTGTGATGCAGACACTATACCAGTATACAGCCAAATAAATAAAAATGGATGTACTTGAGGCCTGGGATATCATGTATATCTGTCAACTCTACAAACTGTTGCAGAATGTCCACAGCTTTTCCCCCTACATTTGGCACAGTTTTGCAAAAACATATCTGTCTGGTAAAATACTGGTAAGTCATTAAAGATTAAGGTTAGAAAATCATGAGAGACATTTGAGTGTCACACTTCATACCCTTCACAAAACACATCCTAATGCAAATCTTGTGTCACGGACTGTATGCATACATACATATCTTGCAAATACACTCACCACAGTACTGACTCAGTACCTTAGTCTGTTAAATACCTTGCATGCAGTATATTTTGCCACCCACAGTCCTGGGTAGGAATCCAATGTGTTGCACTTCAATTACATGCTTGTGAGTACAGCAAATAATAACTGAGTCATGCAGTTTTAACCTAAACAGATTGCTGTTACTGAATTAAATGACACCTATGTTTGCAAGTCAAATAACTGTAGGAGGAACACACACTGCACATATTTGTATAGCCTACCTATATGTCACCTATTACTTTCTAATTGGAACTGTTACATAACAGATTTACCTTAAGCACATGCCTCGACTGGACTGTTATGGGCACCCTCACTCTGTCTCTGCTGCAATGACAGAGCTGACACTGCTCCCTCAGTGACACATACAACTTGTTGTCTTCAAAAGTGTTTGCACTCATCCCTAGGTGTCCTAGGTTGCAGCAGCAGCTGTAGCCTGTAACATATGCAGCTGTATGTTAAGCTACCTGCTACAGACCTACCATACCTCACAACTCCCTAGAGCAAGGGCTCTAGACAACACCCATACATAAAGGGGTGGGGGGGCAAAGGTCGACCAACAGGGACATGTTTTACAGTTTGCCCTTTAAAACATAGTGAGCTGACAGACTAGCAGCTACTGTAGCAGCATGCATATTCTGATGGGTATGACGTCTGACACTAGCATGTATCATTCCCCTACTGATCTTAACCCACAATGTTTAACACTGAACTGGCAAATGATCACAATGCTATTTGGCAATCCCACACACATTGTGGAGGTGGGTGCCACAGCATCCAAATCAGAGGAGCGTCCAGGTAGGTTTCCTGTATTGTTCATCATTGTAATACTGTATCAGTCATTGTGGCAGCCTCTGAATACAAGTACACAGCTGTCAGGTCTATCTGATTTGGGGAGGTTTGGTTTTAATTCACAGTTGTGCACAGATACTCAGAATGTCAGCAATGTAGGCAGCATCATGTTAGCTACTGTACATGTTGGTATACACACATATTACCTTGTAACAATGCCACATTTGGTATTGCTGACAATACGTCTCCCTTTCATTTCCATAGGTACGTCATGTGGCCGGAGTCCAAGGTCCTGTAACTGGTAAGTGTGATACTGTTGTCTTATGGAGCATATATACCTTAAGAATGTTAAGAACTGCCATTCTGACCTAGACACAACTGTTATGCTTAGCCAGAGTACAATACTTGTATGTTCCATTTTGGAGGGGTTAACTGAAGTACATTGAATGGGTAATCACAGCTGTGTATTTGCAGGAGTATTAACACATTTACATTTATTGTTGAGAAGGTCTATGCAGTTTGCTATACAGGTGGAAATTACTCACAGATGCCTGTTCACACACAATATGGCGATGGTACATACCTGTGGCAGTGATACTATAACTGTCATATTATGCCCAAGAAGACTGTGTGAAGACTGGTAGAGAAGAGTGAAGGCTGCCAGCCTAATCAAATAGAATTTGGTACATAATTCTATTATTTGTAAATACTGTGAATGTTGAACTTAAAACAATGTGGCAACATTGCCATCTGCAGTAAAGAAAGCTAAGTCAAGCATTTCTTGTTGGTCCTTTGAAATTAAAATTATTTCATTACTGCTTTTGATGTTTTACAAGTCGGCTCCAGTCCGGCTAGATAAAGGCTTCCTGCCTATTGTTTTAAGGCTAGAGTTAATGGCCAAAATTTACATGTGGAATGTCCTTTATTGCTCTAAGTGTAAAAGAATGCAAATGCAGTTTCTGTGTGGCCTGGGAAGCAGGAAGGTGTAAAAGATGATGTAATGTTTAGCAGAACTGCAGTTTCCATTTAAACAGTGAGAACCAGAGATTATCAAGCATTTTGATCTTGGACATCTAGCTCAGCCCTACTTATGCTCTTAAGTAACTTATCTTAGAAGTGAGTTTTCTTGTAGCAATAGCTAGGAAATTAGAAAAGATTAGACTAAGTGTTTTTCTGTTATGTCAGAACTGTACTACGTAATTATTTTAAGTTTCTGTGTGATCTCTGAACTCTTGAATAGCACTGTGGTGTAGTAGTATTGTCTTGTGCTTTTAGTATTTATTATTAATATTTTTAAACCTGTTTCAACTGTGGCTGGTTTATGTAGATATAATTTAAGCTCTAGAGTACATTGCATGCTTATAAGTGATCTTGTACTAAGCCCTTCCAATAAGCCTTGATTGCTTAAGTTACACTACTATTGGATAATAATATTTCACAGTAATAACTGGACACCATTTTAAGGGCCTTTGGGTAGCTGATAATTATTAGCTGGTGATGGCAGTAATTACTACCATATAGTCTTAGTAATGGGGCACTGCTGGAGAATCTGTGTCAGCCTTTCCCAGGAGTGTCTGTGAAGTTGTATAAATACTTATCTCAAAGTGTGTGTGTGTGTGTGTGTGTGTGTGTGTGTGTGTGTGTGTGTGTGTGTGTGTGTGTGTGTGTGTGTGTGTGTGTGTGTGTGTGTGTGTCAGCTACTTGGGCAGGGACATGAAGCACTGGTTGAACAGAGAGGGTACTGGAGGTTAGCTTGTCAGCTATGCTGATATCTGGACCCTATAGCTGTGCCAGTGGGGAGTCTTATTGGGGACTTGGGGAGCAAGCGAGCAACCACCCCTGGACTGACTGTGATCTCTGTGTGCTCTTAAGGGAAATTGCACTTTACTGTGTGTATTTGTTATCCTTTCCTCATATATGAGAAGCCTTCTCTGATGTCAGTGGTGAGAATTGAGGCTTCTTGATTGCTGGGCCAGGGCATGGGCATCACGTGTAGAAATAATTTTAATTTCAAAGGACCAACAAGAAATGCTTGGCTTAGCTTTCTTTACAGCAGATGGTAATGTTGCCACATTGTTTTAAGTTCAACATTCACAGTATTTATAAATAATAGAATTATGTACCAAATTCTATTTGACTAGGCTGGCAGCGTTCACCCTTCTCTACCAGTCTTCACTTCCCCCCACCGAAGAACTCAAGCTAGTTTTTCAAGTGATCCTTGAGAAACACCACTTGAGAGGGTTAGGTCTATCTGAATGTACCTCACCCCATTCCCTGTCTTGAGAGCCCATCTGCATTGATATTGCTACTTCCACTGTGGTGCTGCACTAACATATCATATGCTTGCAACCCCAGACTCCATCTTAGCAACTTGCCATTTTTCTGGTTGGCTCTGTTTAACCATATTAGGGGGTTGTGATCTGTCATTGCAGTGAATTTTCTTCCATACAGATAAGTCTGAAGTTTCTGCAGTGCCCACACTATGGCTAGACATTCCTTTTCTACAGCTGCATAGCATTCCTCCCTGGGTTGGAGTCTACGACTGAGATAAACCACTGCGTGCACTTCCCCCTCTGAAGAAATCTAGCTAAGTACAGCCCCCACCCCATGGTTCAAAGCATCCACTTGCACAACAAATTCTTTGCTGTAATTTGAACTGGCTAACACAGGGGGTCCTCCCAAAGATCCTTTAAGCTTCTGGAATGCCTGCTCACATGCTGATGTCCACACTACCTTATCTGGACTGTTCTTCCTTGACAGGTCTGTGAGGGGAGCAGCTATGGTACTATAACTTGGGATGAACTTTCTGTAGTACCCTGCTGTCCCTAAAAATGCCCTTACCTGCTTTTTGGTAACAGGTGCAGGTCATGCCTGAATGGCTTCCAGTTTGGCAGGTTCTGGCCTTATCTTACCACTCCCCACTCTATGTTCTAGGTTGGAGACCTCTGACATACCCACCTGACATTTGCTCAGTTTAATGGTCACCCTTGCTCTCTGTAGTCTGCCCAGCACCTCCCTGACATTCTGAAGGTGCTCTGGCCAGGAATGGCTGTAGATGGCAATATTATCTAGTTAAGCAAGGGCAAATCTTCCTGCTCCTGCTAGGATATTATCTCCCAGCCTCTGGAAAGTCACTGTGGCATTCTTCATCCCAAAGGGCATCTTTGTGAACTCATACAAGTCAAAAGGAGTAACAAAGGCTGACTTCTCTCAAGCGCTGGTAGTCAAGGGCACCTGCCAGTAACCCTTGGTAAGATCAATGGTTGTAAGATACTTAGCCCCACCCAGCTGCTCTAGGGCCTCATCTGTCCTAGGCATGGGGTAAGCATCCGACTCTGTGTGACTATTTAACTTCCTGTAGTTTACACAGATTGTGCTGCCATCCTTCATTGGCACCAGCACCACTGGAGAGGCCCAGGGACTGTTGGACTCTTGATTCACCCCCTAGTTCCAACATCTCCTGTACCTTCTCCCTCAGAGTCTGTCTGACTCTCTCAGGCACCCTATAAGGGGCCAGCCTAATAGGCCTTTGGGGTCCTGTATCCACCTGGTGCTGCACCAGGTGGGTGCACCCTGGTTTCCCAGTGAACATGTCCCCAAATTCCTGCAACACTGCTCAGATTTCTCAAACCTGGTTCAGAGATAGCTGTTGGGACATTGCTACCCCTTCCACTGAGGTGTTAGCCCAAGTCTCCCTGAGGAGATCAGTCCCCAGATCTCCCTCAGACTCCTCCTGCAATCCACTGCAAATGCTCAGCACAAGGGCCTCTCTATCATGGTAAGGTGTCATCATGTTAACATTGTACAATTTGTACCCCTGCCATCTGCCTAGCAGTTCCACCATGTAGTTAACATCACTTACCTTTCTTACCACCTTGTAGGGTCCCTCCCAAGCTGCTTGCAGCTTATTGTGCCTGACAGGAATGAGAACCATTACCTGCTGCCCCACAGCATACTCTCTAGCTCAAGCATTCCTGTCATACCACACCTTATTCTGTTGTTGGGCTACTGCCAGGTTCTCCATGGCCAAGCCCATGGGTTCCCTGAGCCTTGTCCTGAGGTTTAGGATGAATGCCACAACAGACTCCTTGTGAGACTCACACTTACCTTCCCACTCATCTCGAACTAAATCTAGAGGTCCCCTCACCCTATGTCCAAACAGCAACTCAAAGGATGAAAAAACTGTGGATTCCTGGGGAACTTCTCTGTAAGCAAACAACAGATGGGGCAAATATTTGTTCCACTTCCTCTTAAACTGATCTGCAAATCCTGTAGCAAGGACTTGATTGTCGAGTTTAACCTCTCAACAAGACCATTAGTTGGGGATGGTAGGGGGTTGTCTTCATGTGCTTTGCCCTGCAGGGCTTCCACAGACAAGCCAGCAGGTCTGACATGAAATCGGCACCTCTGTCAGACAGTATTTCTTTTGGGAAACCCACTCTGGGGAAAATCTCTAATAAAGCATTTGCCACCTTCTCTTCCTCAATGGAGGACAAAGCCACCACCTCAGGGTATCGTGTAGCATAATCCACTACCACTAGGATATACTTTTTCCTTGGGGAACTTGGGGTACTCAGAGGACCCACAATATCCATAGCTACCCTCTGAAATGGCTCCTCAATCACAGGCAAAGGCATCAAAGTAGCTCTCACCTTGTCTCCTGCCTTGCCTACCTTTTGGCACTGCTCATAGGTCCTGCATTACCATGTTCCATCTCTGGAAATTTCAGGCCAATAGAAGTTCTCTTTGTACATTTTATGCCCATATGACCTGCAAAGGGAATAAATAAAATAAGAAAGAGCAATACGGCTCACAGACAGAAACCAGAAACTTTATTAAGAACTTTCATCAGCTGTCAGCATTGACTTCTTCAGAATACAAAAAAGCACACTGAACCACTTGTTAAATATGTACCTTTGTCACATGACTTACACTAATTAAACAATTAATTAATTTTAAAAGGTGTATGTTCATATTATTTAAAAAACTGAAATTAATGATACATTCCCTATAATATTAGCAGCAGGAAAGCTATCATTTTCTATACATAACATAACATTGAAAGCAGCTTTTGGAACAGACAGAGCTGTGTTGTGCAAACTGAGATGATGAAACATATAAAAAATTGTACAAAGCTAATAATCAAATTCTCAGAAATAAATAACAATATATAACCTCTTAATTCTTTCACAATCTATTAGCTTAAAATGTCCTTTATAAAATTACATTTTTATTTACATATGAAATTCAGTTTTAACTTGAAATAGCTGGAAATGGAAACAGTTTCATTAAGCCCAGGGGGTATGTTGCATTGCACTTAAGCGGCCACATGAATTCTCGATACTCTAAAAAAAGTCAGAAGGACCCCCCCCTGACGTTGTTTCCTATCTGTTCAATGGCACTGAATTTAAACTAATGACCAGGGTGTTCTTTTATGTGTTTGTATAATGCATTCTTGAGATTGTTCTTTTTAATGTCATATAAACATTGATAAACTTGCTTATTGAGGCTATAAATAATGTTCCCTATATAGAAACTAAAGCACTGTTGGCAAATCGCTATATATATTAGACATCTACTTTGACAATTAAGTCTTTGCTTCAGGACTACCCTACCAAAACCACTAATATACAGAGATTCGCTTTCCAAAATGTATGGGCATTGATTACAGTGTCCACATTTCACCATCTTGCCTTTGTTCACATTGGTTACATTAGTTTAGTTTTTTATTGACTTGTCGTTCTTATATACTACTACCGGATAGTCACCTAATTTATTTTTAAATTGTTGTTCCATGTCAAAAAGTACCCAGTTGTGATTTAAAATTTATTTGATTTTACCAACAAGTGGACTAAAAGTAAGAACCATAGAGTGTTGAAACGAATTCTTGGTAATATGTGGTATGTCTACCCTACCACTGCTATTGTTGTTATGTAACCCCCCCCCCCATAATATGGGTATAAAATGGCCTTGCTTTCTCTTTGTGATGACTTCCTAAAGTATGGGTTTTAGAAAGTGTATGGGATACCCTCTTCCTAGTAGCATATTCTCTAAAATTCCTATTTCCTTTACAAAGAATTCCTCTTCACTGACCATCCTTGCCAACCTAACTCCCTGCCCCTTCACCAAAGATCTCTTTTAGTGCATTGGGTGAGCACTGGAAAAGTGCAGCCATGTATTGGGGTAGGTTGGCTTCCTGTACAACGTGGAGGTAAACCTGTGATTGACTTTATCCTTTCTGATAGTGATGTCCAAAAAGTGTATACTGTCATCATTAATGTCATAGGTTCATAGGTTCATAGGTAGATACTAGGCTACTAGCCCTAGGGCCTATATAAGCCTAGCCAAAAAGGTACCCTGGCTTTCTCCACCCAAGAAAATTATTTTCCTGTGCCCCTGTCGAGCAGAGCCACAGAAATGATCCCTGGGGTGAATTTCCTATTTCCCATCCAAGCATCAAGATTTTTCTTGAAGAGTGCTAATGAGGAGCTCTGTTTGACATAGATAGGTAGTCTGTTCCAGAGTATGGGAAGTCTCTGGGACAGGAATCTATCCCTCCAGCATGTTCTGTTTTTTGTGGTGACAAGGTTTAGGTCCCTTGAGTGTGTAGCTCAGAGGGAATGGGATTTGTTTAAGTGGAGCATGTCCAACAGCTCTGGGTTTCATATAGCTTTGTATGTTAGGCAGAGATCGCCTCTGAGTAGGTGATATGTGATGGAGTAAAGCTGGAGTTTTTTGAGATGGTCTGCATAGGGCATCTGTTTGAGGCCAGTAATCCTCTTTGTCAGATATTTCTATGGCCTTTCCAGTTGTCGTAGATGTCTTGTGAGGTACATACCAAAAGGGGCGTTGTACTCTATAATGGGTCTAATGAGTGATAAGTAGAGGGGAACAATGACCTCTTTTTTTTCTGGATGAGAAACCTTTTGTGATGAAGTGAGCCACGTAGAAGGATTTCCTGACCACTGTGGTGATGTGATTATCAAAGGAGAGACTACTGTCCATCTGTGTACCAAGGTCTCTTATCACACTTTCGACATTAAGTAGACTACCACTTATGTGGTGGTTCATGGGTGCAGAGTTTTTACCAAAGGGGATGACAATACACTTTTTGGCATTGAACTTCAGGCCATGGCTTTAACACCAGGCATCGGTCTCAGTGAGGCTCTTTTGTAGTATGTCCACATTGTTAGGAGTTTCGATTATGGCTCCTAGTTTACAGTCATCTGCAAACTTTGTTCGCCAAAGACCTTCTGTGTTAGCCTGTACTTCAGAGAAGTAGAAACCAAAAAGGAGAGGACCCAGGACTGAACCCTGTCTGAAGTCAGATTTGGAGTCTGCTACATTCACAGTGTGGGTTCTGTCTATGAGCCATTTGGCAACTCATCTTGTGACATAGGGATTTATACCTAGTTTAGTGAGCCTATCTATAATTCCAGAGTGGGGGATGGTGTCAAAAGCCTTGGCGAGATCTAGATAAGTTGTGTGAACCACCTTACCCTCATCTATGGCTTTGGTGACTGCTTCAAAGAAGTCAATTAGGTTTAGGAGACATGATCTGCCTTTTACAAACCCGAACTGGGTAGGGTCCAGAGTTTGGAGATTACCAATGTCTTTGTTTATGAGTTCCATGATGATGAGTTCCATGGCCTTGCAGACCAGGCTCATCAGGCTAATGGGGTGGTAGTTCCCAGGGTCTGTCATGGCTCCCCCCTTTGTGGAGTGGGATAACCATCATGGTGTGCCATTCAGTGGGCACAAAGCCTGAGGTGAGGCTATGATTCAACATGGTACTTAGGTAGGGTGCCAGTTCATTCTGTAGTTCATGTAGAATGCAGCCTGGGATATTGTCAGGTCCCATGGATGCTGTGTTCTTGGCTTTGGAGAGTGTGTTTTTTACCTGTGCAGCCATGATTACAGGAACTTTGCATTCTTCCGGTATAGAGATGGGCCCTCCAGGGGGTGAGAGGGGGCTAAAGTTAGCACTGAACCTATCTGCCAGGATGTTGGCAATATCACTTGGTTCTGTATATTTAGTGCCATTGTGCTGTAACTCAGAGCAGATCTGAGTGTTGCCATTGAGATTCTTGACATAGCTATAGAATGCTTTGTGGTTGTCTTTAGAGTCAGTGGCAACTTTGTTTTCATAACTAGCTATGGAGGATTTTATGAGGGATCTCAGCTTCTTATTGAGATTGACCAAGGAGTTCTTCCAGTCATGGGATTTTACTCTTTTTTGTAACAGTTTCTTTCTTCTGTTGTAGAGTTTGTTTATGACAGGGGACCACCAGACTGTATTCCTTTTTTTTGGAGGGTAGCATCTTGGTTCTATTAGGGATAGCATGATCCATGCACTCGTGTAAGTGCTTATAAAGTGCATTTGTGTATGATTCAGCAGTCGTACCTCTATTGTCCATCTGCATGGGTGTCATGAAGTTTGCCACTTCTGTCTTAAGAAGTGTGAAGTTGGCTTTGGAGAATTTTTTATGGTGGTTTCCCTAATTGGGGATGGGGGCGGGATGTGGATGTCTAGGGTGATTAGCTTGTGGTCAGATCTGACCAACAAGGAATTGACCTCTGGTGTGGAACACCGGTTGGCCATGCTGGTAATGACCAGGTCTAGGATATTGCTGCCCCTGGTGGGGGTGTGAATAAGTTGATCCAAGGTGTTGGAATTTATGAATTCCAGAAAACGTTGAGCAAAAGACTTGGTACATGAGTAGTTTTCCCAGTTAATGGTAGGGTAGTTGAAATCGCCCATTATTCGGGTGTTGGGTTATACCTTAATACTTTCCAGTGTATCAAGAAATGAGGAGTGGGAATCCTGAGGCATGGTGGGGGGTCTGTAGCAAGCTACAATTTGGATTGCGGTCTTACCCAGAGTTAGTTTCACTTGGATAGCCTCGGAGACATTATGCCGTGCAACTAGCCTGGAAGTGTGGATATCCTTAATGAATATGGACATGCCTCCACCTTTAGTGCTTTGTTCCAGGTTAGGTGTCTGAAAGGTGTAGTATGTATTATAGCCTATTAACGCAAGGGTGCTCTCTGGAGCTTTGAACCAGGTCTCTGTCACTGCACAGATGTCGATGTTCTCCATTTTAAGGAGTGCTTCGAGTGAGTGCATTTTGAGGTTTAGACATCTAGCATTGAGTAGCATTACCCTCAGATTTTGCTTGCTTGTACCTGTTACGGTGGTGAATTTGTCATTTGAACCTTGCCTAAAAAGGCACTATATGGGGTGGCAAGAGCTTTAGCCAGTATCCAAAATCCCAAGGGTGACAGGTGCAGGCCATCTCTGGCAAAGCATCGTGGTCTGTCGATCATGTTGTCCCAGGCAGACAAATACTGGATCCCCTTAGAATTACACCAGAAGCTTAGCCAACTGTTGAAGTCAATCATTTCATCCTTGTACTGTGGTATCATTCTGGGTGATGGTATGATGCTACTCAGGGCTAGGGTCATACCTGCCTGGGCTGCAAGATCGGAGAGCTCCTCCATTTCTCTTTTCATGTAGTCCAGGGAGGTACATCTCAGGTTATTCACACCAACATGGACAATGACAGTGTCATATTTGTACTTGTTGTGGAGTGACCTGAGTGCATGCATTATGTGGCAGATCCT
Organism: Protopterus annectens; assembly: GCF_019279795.1. Taxonomy (NCBI): domain Eukaryota; kingdom Metazoa; phylum Chordata; order Ceratodontiformes; family Protopteridae; genus Protopterus; species Protopterus annectens. Next base: position 1,023,713,097 of record NC_056746.1, on the reverse strand, counting down.
GGCACCTGACAGGCAGCTGACAGTAACTTTCATCTTGTTTAGCCTGGTGAGTGGTACATCAGTGTGCCTGACTATCGAGTAACCTATGACTAGAGTGTTGGGTACTTAGTTATGCCTTATGGGCTGTGGTTGAGTTGCACAGTGAGTTTGTGGGCTATGTGTCACTTGGGTTGCGTTGGAGGGTGGAGTTTGCTTGCGTTTCTGCTTTGGAGGTCCCTGATGCTTGGGCAGGTTTTTATTGAGAACCTCCATGAATGTAGGTGTGTGTTTTGTGTTTCTATGTGTGTGTTTTGGTGGTGTAGGTTTTGAGGGACTATGTAATGAGTGTAGTGTGGTGCAAGTGTTTACCTTCTCCTCTTGACTGTCTAGTCCAGTCTTGGGTAAAGAGAGATTTGCTTCCAGTTTGGCTATATAAGTACATCTCTCACAGGTTGTAGTGTTGGGTGGTAGGAGGAGAGGGTTGTCTGTGTACATGAGGCAATTGCTGCATTGCCCCAAGATGCCCAGGTTCATATGGTACACAGGAGAAATCACTGGGAGCTGACCCTTAGACATGCCTGGATATGTGCTTATTTGTTAAGTACTAAAAACTGCTTTCCTTTAAAGTGAGGAAAGTTGAGTGCTCTAGTAATTTGCAGCTTATTTAGTGCTTACAGCGAGTTCTGAGCAAGTGCTGACTTCAAAGAAATAGATTTGAGTGCTGAAGCTAGAAAACTGGCTAGTTCTAAGAAACAAAATTAAGCCAAAAGGCTTCCCTCCAACACAGAAAGGCTTGGGGGCTCAGAAGCCTACAAACAGTCTAGACCACTTACAAGAAAGACAGAAAACAAGCTTACATTTTTTTTTTATTTCCAGATGCTCTCTTTGTACACAGTAGGAGTGCCTGAAATCAGCATTTGATCTCACTGCACTCAGTTGAGTGAGCAAATGAGATGGGCCCAGAAGGAGTATCCAAACACAAATTTACAAGAGGGGCGGGCAGTTTCAAAGCCACCAAGACTAACACCAAAACAAAACCAGGGAGAGTGGGTGTTAATCTAACTGAAAAAACAGTCAGACTTCCAGTTCAGTTAATATTCAATGCAACACGCGTAAATCAATTAAAATGCTGTATTATTTGAAAAAAGTGCAGATAAAAGGTACTTTAATTCTCTTATACGTCCAGTTGAATACAGCTAGATCTTAGCCAGCCAAAGCTCAGGTTTTAAGCATAATATATTCCAAAATGTACAACTTAAATAAGCAGTAACAGTATATCAATGAATGAGACTACCTCCAATTGCAATTACTGTCTATGCAGGAATTCTAACAGGCAATAAAATCTAGCTAGCACTAACTGAAAAAACAGTCAGACTTCCAGTTCAGTTAATATTCAATGCAACACAAATAAATCAATTCAAATGCTGTATTGTTTGAAAAAAGTGCAGATAAAAGGTACTTAAATTCTCTTATATGTCTAGTTGAGTACAGCTAGATCTTAGCCGGCCAAAGCTCAGCTTTTAAGCCTGCCATTGTGAATTGTAGAAAATATGTACTTTTATTTAAAAATTCAAAGAATTCATGCAATAACTCCTGAGTCCCTCCCCATAAAATAAGGATGTCATCCAAATAACGTCCATAGAATTTACAGTGTTTAAATAGTTCAGATGTAAAAACCTTGGAAGTTTCCCATTCAGCTAGGACAATATTAGCAAATAGGGGCGCACATGATATCTCCATGGCCACCCCTATCTTTTGCTTAAAATATTGCCCCTCAAAGAGAATGAAGTTATTATTAAGTATCATATCCATAACTATTTGGAACATCAGTATTCTGGATTGTGTAAAACCAGAATGCTTGCAAAGAAAATCGTAAAACCTACTGATACCCTCCTCATGTGGAATAACTCTAAATAAGTCATGGACATCAATTGTGGCAAATATAAGATGTTATTTGTACATATCCTGTTGAATTTTCTTAAGACAGTCCCATGAGTCCAGTAATATATGTGGGACTTGTTTTACTAAATCCTTCAGGTTTAAATCTATATACTTAGCAATAGAAAATGTCTTTGATGCCTTGGTATCCACTATGCGCCTTAAGCGGGGATCAGTGATAGACTTTTGGATCTTAAGTATACCGAAGATCGTAGAGATACGTGGGCTTTCTTATTGCATATAGTTTAACTCAGCAAGTGTTATTTGATTGTCAAGTAATAGGTCTATGAGTGTTATGTCTATATGATATATTAAGTTGATTGATAGAAGTTTATTCGTAGGTATTACTATATAGATGTAAAAGCATTTTTTGGGTATAGACCTCTTGATCTATATCTACCAAACCTCCTCCTTGTCAGGTTTCAAAGGGAATATCATGGGTTATGGCTAGAAGCACCAGACGGTAGACTCTAGGCACTACCAACTGCTGTACCCACTCACCTTCTAACTTTCCCTCAGGCGTCCAGTCTCTGTATAGTAACCCTTTGTCCGGGTATACAAATTCCCCCTTTCCTTGAGAATCAGGTGCCTCCCTAGCTACCTGCCTCAGGCCTTGCAATGTGGGGTCTGAGAGCTGAGCCTGTCTCAACTCTCTCTTTGTAACCCTTCCCAGCTCCCCTTCCACAGGAAGTCTGGCATCCTCTAACAGCGGAGCCTCACTGTCAGCCTGGGTACTACTACTCACCTCTACGTTTGCAGTCACTCTGTCCAAGGGACCATCAGTACCCACAGGCAGCTGTGGCTTACCTTCAGTCTCACTGCTACAGAGCAGCTCACTCCCTGATGTAACCACCTCACCAGTCCTGACTGCAAGTATGCAGTCTGTCTGGGTCTCCCCCAGGCTACCAGACCCATATGCTTGTCTCCTAGCCTGATCACTTGCAACTGCATAAGCACATGGTACTGCCTCATCCAAATCCTTCCCTCTCAGGACATCTGCAGGATAGTAGTTTAGTACCCCTGTTGTCTCAAGACAACCTACTATTGGCACTTTGTCTTTCCCACTTACTGGCTTCCTAAACTTTGGTTCCCCACCTTGCCTCCGTGGACACCTGTATGCCACATGGCCCCACTGGTTGCATTCAAAACATTTAACCCTAGCTCCTGGATGTGTACCTGGACTAGTGGTGTCCCCTGCTACTGGCAGATTCTGTTGTGGCAGTCTGTGCTGCTCACCATGGGTTGCTTTAGACCCATGAGCAGTACTGGGGGGTCCCCTTCCTGTGCAGGGCTGCCCTGCTGGCCAGATATAGGCCTCCCTTCTCCCCCAATTCATCTGAAGTAGCATATTATCTATCAGCTAACCAGATCCTCATGTCCACAGGCAAAGTGCTAAGGGCTTGTTAGCTCACCAAATTTCTGCCAGCCCTTCAAAAGTGGTGACCTGACATCCACTCACCCAGCTATGAAAATAAGTGCTTAATTTTGCAACTTATTCCCACACACTTTCATCTGCCTTGCGTCTGTGCTCACAAAACTTTTTTCCTATACATTTCAGGTGTAAGCTTAAAACATTCTAAAATACATTTTTTACAGCAATATAATCAAAACAGGCAGCGTCAGGCATTTTTGACAAAAATGTTACAGCTTTCCCATGGAGTAAGGAGGCCAGAAACCATACCCAGAGCCTTTGGTCAAAACTATACTGTTTGCATACCCTCTCAAACATATGAATGAAACTATCAAAATTATCCCCCCTTTAAATTGCAGAAGAAATGTATTGACTTGTTGTGCTTCTGGGGTCCAGTTACTCCCTTCCCCATTACCTCCATGACTCTGGTGAAGAGTCAGCATTTCCCTCTCATGCCTCCTCTGATGCTCCTTTTCTTCAGCTTCTATCTCCAAATGCCTGACCTCCAACTCAAGTCTCTTTAGCTCCAGCTGGAATTTTAAGTTCATTGCAGAAAGGTTGAGCTGTCCATTTTCCGAGGATATTGTATCTCCACTGCCATTCTGACTGATCTTTGCAGAAAGGTTGAGCAGTCCATTCACCGATAATATTGTATCTCCACTGCCAGTCTGATTGTCCTCCTGGATGCTGTTTTCTTATGCAGATGCAACCAAGGCTGCAGTCAGGTCTGCCTTAGTCAGGTTTCCATGCACCAGTCCCCTAGCCTGGCATACCTTCACCAGCTGGCTCCTTGTCTGCTTTCCATACTCCTCTGTTGACATGCTGCCTGCTCACCCTGACTAACTAAGCTAACAAAAGAAATAAAACAATTGTGATTTGAACTCTTGAGTATTCACTGCATGGTTGTTTTAAAGTACAAAACACCTTCAGAGATCACGGTACATAAGCTACAGGATTCACTCTACCCACACCACTACAAGCCAATTAGTATTTGCCAATTAATATGTGATGTGGATAACCTACCACTGCCAAACACATGTGACGCCTGTGCCCTGGCCCAGCAATCAAGGAGCCTTAATCCTCACCACTAAAACCAGAGATGGTGTCTCATATATGAGGAAAGGATAACAAATACACACAGTAAAGTGCAATTTCCCTTAAGAGCACACAGAGATCACAGTCAGTCCAGGATTGGATACTCTCTTGCTTCCCAGGTCCCCAATAAGACTCTCCACTGGCACAGCTATAGGGTCCAGATCTCAGCCTAGCTGGCAAGATAACCTCCAGTACCCTCTCTGTCCAACCAGTGCTTCATGTCCCTGCCCAAGTAGCTGACACACACACACACACACACTTTGAGATAAGTATTTATATAACTTCACAGACACTCCCGGAAAAGGCTGACACAGATCCTCCAGCTGTGCCACTTTACTCAGACTATACGGTAGTAATTACTGCCACCACCAGCTAATAATTATCAGCTATGCAAAGACCCTTAAAATGGTGTCCAATTATTACTGTGCAATATTATTATCCAATAGTAATGCAACTTAAGCAAGCAAGGCTTATTGGAAGGGCTTAGTACAAGATCACTTATAAGCATACTATGTACTTTAGAGCTTAAATTATCTCTACATAAACCAGCCACAGTTGAAAAGGGTTTGAAATATTTAATAATAAATACTAAAAACACAAGACAATACTACCACACCACAGTGCTATTCAAGAGTTGAGAGATCTCACAGAAACTTAAAATAATTCCGTAGTACAGTTCTGACATAACAGAAAAACACAGTCTAATATTTTCTAATTTACTAGCTATTGCTACAAGAAAACACACTTCTAAGATGACTTACTTAAGAGCATAGGCGGTGCTGAGTTGGATGTCCAAGATCAAAATGCTTAATAATCTCTGGTTCTCACTGTTTAAATTGAAACTGCAGTTCTGCTAAACATTATATCATCTTTTACACCTTCCTGGTTCCCAGGCCATACAGAAACTGCATTTACATTATTTTACACATAGAGCAATAAAGGACATTCCACATGTAAATTCTGGTGATTAACTTTAGCCTTAAAATAATAGGCAATAAGCCTTTATCTAGACGGACTGGAGCCGACTTGTAAAACATCAAAGGCAGTGATGAAATAATTTTAATTTCAAAGGACCAACAAGAAATGCTTGACTTAGCTTTCTTTACAGCAGATGGCAATGTTGCCACATTGTTTTAAGTTCAACATTCACAGTAGTTACAAATAATAGAATTATGTACCAAATTCTATTTGACTAGGCTGGCAGCCTTCACCCTTCTCTACCAGTCTTCACAGACTTTACTGTGTTTGAGGTGTAGTTCTATTAAATACAATGACAAATTGTTTATCTCACAGGTGTATAGCACTGACAACATTAACCGGACATAGCTGCATTGCATGTTATAAGGGTCTGTCTTGTCTGTGTATGTTGTAGTCTGTTTGTGTGCTGTGCATGGGATCAGAAACAAGATATGGCATGTGTAATGCAGTTGTGGCTCCTCAGCTGTGTGTGTGTGTGTGTGTGTGTGTGTGTGTGTGTGTGTGTGTGTGTGTGTGTGTGTGTGTGTGTGTGTGGATTACCATACATAGTAGTGCAGGTAGTAATGTACTTATTCTGTCTTCCTCCTCACAGGTAAATGTGGCGGTTGGAGTCTGTCCACCTCACAACCTGATGTCAGTATCTCATCAGACTCTGATAATGATGGTGGCCATACTGAGGCACAGGTGGGGTTGTTCGTGGCTGAATCTGTCCCATGGGCTGACATCCCACTTCCTCCCCCATTGTCCTCACACATAGTCAGTATGCCCACACATACCCAGTACCCTGAGGCCACAGATATCAGACAGCCAGAGTATGGTGACATCAAACAGGAGAGTATGGCAACTATGGCATTAGTGAGTATAGACACTGGCCATAGCCAGAGAGCTGGCAAGGTCCCACACAGGCAGATTGAGAGGGGTGCTCAAAGTAGGTCTGCTGCCCATCCACCATCTGTCCTAGGTGTCACATCACAAGTCACTCAATGCATGTTTCTGTCCATCATGGAGGCACAGGCATTTTTCAAATGCAACACCAGACAGCTGCTCAGGATTACAGATGCAGTGCAGTCTGACATCCATGACTCCCTCCACCACATTTGTGATGCCATGGATCATTTCACTGATGTAATAGACAGACAGTGGGGTGAGACATTGCCAGTCTTTGACCACACATTGTCTGTGCTTGAACTTCTGGTTGGAGTTGAGCATCAGACACATGGACGTAGGTCAGCAACACCATCTGCTGAGAGTCATGCTCCTTTAGTGGAAGTACCTCCAACACTAGAGAAAGGAGTGTGCTATCCACACCACAATGAGGCAGGCCATGGACATGTGATCCTGGGAAGTCTCATGGGGGACAATGGCCAGGCAGATACCAATCACTGTTAGCTACTTGCACCGTATCTGGCCCTGGGCATGATGGTGCCAGTGCCACTCCTGACAGAGCCAGTTCCCATGTTCATAGCCTGAGACGATGAACTGTCCAATCTGCCATGTATGGTCCACAGCTGTCCAACATGCACACATGTAGGGCTAGCACTAGGTCTGACTGTGTACATGCACACACTCAAACATCACTCTCACATGCAGGTCACCAACAGACACACACAGCACCTCTCCATGTACCAGCTAGCCAGCAAACCTTCCTGACTCACACACAAGCTGTCAACTGTTTGGCACAGCCTAGGCCTCTGGCACCACAACTTGTGTATTTGATGATACCTGTGCCACATCCCTGCCATCCATACCATCAATCCAGGGACATGCAAATATGTGTCTGGTGCACAGGGTGACCATAACAGATCATATATAGTTTTGTAGTATTGTAGTGTTATGCCATGACAGGTGCTGTATGCTGGCATGTGTCATGAGTACACATCAAACTTTGTGTACCTTTGTTACATGATGTTAGATTGGTGGTAGTGTTGCAGAATGCCAGGTATCTCATAGAACTGTGCATGTTTCTATTCCAGGGGTCTGAGTGGCTAACCAATGGAGACTCGGTGTCAATACAGTGGCACAGGATGGTATGGCAGCACAGCAGACATATGACATCAGCAAGGTATGACTGTATACTTGCGTGGGTACCTAGATGCATATCTGTAGAACAGTGTCTCAGGGACAATGGGGGCAGTCAGCGTGATCATGGATGCATACCCTGTGACAAGGCCTGCTACCCTTGATACGTTTCACCTGGGTGTTCTGTACATAAAAATGTAGGTGTTGGCAGATAGCATTTAAGCCTAGGTAGATGTGTGCTATTTAGGGCTTGCAGGTACTGACAGAGCAGTAAAATTATTAAAATTGCACAACCATATGGCTATATCTGTACTGCTGCATGAGAATATATTTACACACTAACAGAATTGCTTTTATTGAGATTAGAACCCCTACTGATCTATTAATATTTACTAGACTGCTATGTACTTAGTGTATGCGCCATGAATCTTATCTATTCTGAGACTGTCAGCCAGTGCTTTTAAGGTGGATGACATCAGCAGTCATTGTAAAGGAGGACGGCATGTAGTTGCAGGGCCTTAAACTTTATAACCATTGCACAGAGATAGACATTTGTACACTGCTGCAAGGGGACATATTTAAAACACACATAGTTGTGAGGTTAGAACCACTACCTATCTATTAGTATGTACTAGAACACTATGCACATACTGCATGCACCAAGGAGCTTATCTGTTTTGCAAATGTCAGCCAGCCAGTGCTGTTGAGGTGGATGACATCAACAGGCCTTGTAAAGAAGGCCAGTGCTGAGGAGGACACTAGTCACAGGGCCATAAAATGCTTGACCATTGAACAGACACAGGCCAGATAGGCATGTCTGTACTGCTATAAGGGAAATACCTACACATACACACACACACACACACACACACACACACACACACACACACACACACACACACACACACACACACACACACAGTGGCTGATGTGAGATTAGAACCCCTATCTACTATTACACACCATAGCTCACAGTACTTATTGCATGCACTACCAGTTACATCTGGTGCACATATAGCTGCAGCAACAGTACTTGTGGGCTACGTAAAGTGACCTTGTATTACACAGCATGTGTGGCCTGCAGAGTGAACCTGCTTTATGCTGTCATTGTTTCTACAATACTGTCTAGCTGTGGGGTACCTGCTAATACCCCTGCTATGTGTGTACAGTTAACAGCTTTGCAATTTCTGGCCAGTTGAAATCTGCTAGCTGGATAATTGACCAGTGACAATATGGCCTGTCCAAGTCCAGCATTGATGCCATTGCACATTACACCACCTGCTCACCATTGTCTGTCTACATGGTGACATTCCACAGGCACAGGGTTCTGTGGTTGGGTGGATTATGTCATTCTGTGGCCTTAGTGTGCTACTATCAGGCAACTGTTGTGTGTGTATGTGCAGATAACCCCACCATTCTGTGTGAGGGTGTGCACATTCGTATATCCCCACACACATATACACATGCATATATATATATATATATATATATATATATATATATATATATATAACAGGGATGTCAGCTTTGGTGTAGCTCTGTGTAACCTAAGTGTAGAAGCATGCCCAGTGTGACTGTCAGTACTTACAAGGTGACTCCAGGCCAGACCTACCTGTACTCCAGTTTGGGATTTTGTGTGCTACAGCCAATTGGCTGCTGTACCTGATTCAACAGTTCAGCACATCCCTGATATTTCATCCAAGGGATTCACCAGCTGTGTGCTTAATGTATTATACGACTCATACTTATAAACTGTACAGATTGTAATAGACTGTACAGTGTTTCTTCATATGTATGGTACATTTTACATAAAATTGTGATTTTCTGGTACATCAGTGGCAAATCATTATAGACTGATGTTAGGAAATAATGCCAGACATTTGAGTTACTGACTCCATACACACCAGGAAACCCATGCTACTGCACAACCTATTATTCTCTGCACCTTCTACATTTGTCTGGCCAGTAGTTAATCCTTCTTATATTTGGGCCTTTGTCCAACTACTGTTCATGGCTTTGTCCAGATTTCCAGCTCTAAGTGGTTGATGTGACTGGGCTACATGATGTCACACCACACACAGGGTGACAGTCTTCAAACCTCTCACTGTACAATTTTTAGCAGGATGTCCAGCATTCCGCTCCATATGTCTGCTCTCTTCCTCATACAGTTGTGTTTTCCATTACTATACTACTAAATGAAGCCCACTGAATTGTTGCAAGTACTGAAACAGTTAAGTGATGGCCTTTACATCCTGCTGCTACTATGATCTATTGCAACCTGCTGTTATACAAGTCACCTTCTAGGTTACTCTAAGCATGTATAATGTCTGTAGGTTTGGCCCTCTGTCCTGCCATGGTCTCTGGCTTTGTCAAGCTATCTTGCAGTAACAAATTGTGGCATATTGACAGTCTGTGGGACTCCTACCATAGGAGTGCCTCACATGGAAAAGTTGTAGAAGCAGTCAGCTTTGAACCATGAACACCATCAACCATGCTACTGCATTTAGCAAACTGAGCCACACCCGCCACCAGAACATGATGTTTAATTTTTCACACTATCAACAGCAGACAGACATAGCACTTTCACCCCTGAATATTGTGGAAATTATAACATGGAGGCAGGTTGTTTGGGACAGCCCTGGGATTTTGTGGTCTGCTGATATATCCATGCAAAAATACTGTTACTGCAGCTGTATGGGAATACTAATGTGTTGGAAGTAGAGGACTCTAGTATTGACAGTCATGTGTCTGTCCTATGATCCTGATGTTTGGCATTTCCCTTGCATACTGCAGTGGGTTTTGCTGCCTTGTTGCCTAATGCATATTATGGGGCAGTGAGTATTGGACAGAGTACCTGTTGTCCCACATAGCTGTTAATCCTCTGCAAGTAGCCCAGTAGCCCACTCTGTTCCCTTACATACATGCAGCAGGTCCATACATATGCTCCCATAGTCTAGTACCCCATACATTAGTTATAAAGGAGAGTGACTTAACTTGTGAATGCAGCAGTTGAGATACCTGTGTTGCAGGGCTGACTCTGTGTGATGCATGCAGTACACAGCCAATACACGATGAGGTACAGGTTGTGTTGTGTGGCTGGCATCCTTTTTACTATATATGTGAATCAGAGTAAGGTGTCAGTCCCTAGGACCCTAGGTTGCCAGAGCATGTGCTATGCATTGCCTCTTTGCCAAGGCCAGGGCATACGGGGCACACGCACATCTGCCTACAGTGGCACGCTCAAGGGGTTCCTCCTCCGAGTCCCCCTGTGGGTGTGGCTGTGGTGAATTTTGGAAATGGTGGGGGACTGTGTGCCCCTTCCCTGTGCTGATCCTACTGCAGCTGTTTCTGTAGGATCATATTGTGTAGCATCCACATACTGTAAACATTTGTGCACATGTGGCTTGAGAGTACTGCAGGGGTCCACCTGATATATCAAGGCACCAGAACTGTGACTTGAGCAGCCTAAACATATGCTCTGTGACATTTCTAGTTTGTGCATGTGCCTCATTATAGCGTTCTTCAGTAGGTGTGTATGCATTAATGATGTGTATCATCATGCACGGTTCCAGTGCTTGCCCGACATCCCCCAGTACAAGGCCATATGGGATGTCCCTCCTGGCAAACATCTGGTACAGCTGTGTTGGGTGCCAGATATGGGAGTCATGATAACTGCCATGGCTGCCAGCACACACATTCACAATAATGCCCTGGGCATTGCACATGACCTGGTATTTGATGGAGTGACATCCCTTACGGTTGACATAGACTCTGCCTTCTTCACCGTGCAGTGCTTTTATGTGTAAATGAGTGCAGTCTGTGGCACCAAGTACCTCAGGGTAGTGTGCTACATGGTAGAAGAGATGCATACTGTTGGCCCTATCCTCAGGGGCGCGAGGTAAATAAATGTGCTCACTGGCAAGTGTTTGCATGGCAGCCAGGAACTGGTGGATAACCCTGGATGCTAATGCTTTTGACACCCCCAATATGTCCCTAGTTGGCCTTTGAAAAGTACCTTTAGCTAGTATCCTAAGAGCTACACATACCTTTGTTTCTACTGGGTGAGTTTTCCCCTGTTGGCTCTGGGTCTGAGTTGAGAGAGATACATCTCGGCGAGTTCTTGTAGTATGTCCCTGTCCACCCTGTGGCACTCTACAATCTCCAGCTTATGTAGCTCCTGGAAGGTTACCCTGGGCCTGAACACTCATCTACTTCTCAGTCTAGGCTTATTGTCAGCAGCAGCATCAGCACTGACCTCAGCATCTAGCACATACAGATGTAGCAGAGCAGCACAAGCCCCTAGCATTCTGTCAGTTAAAATTCCCAGGTCTGTACCTGAATGGTGCAGAGTATGGGGCAGAAATCAGATTGTTGGGTATATGCAAACTTTCTAGTGGCCTGCTGTAAATGGAGCCTGTATGATTGATTATGATGCATTCCACCTGCCAGGTACATCTCTGAAGAGTATGAATGCCCAGTGCAAGTGGAAGAAATAGAGAGTGGCAATAGCGAGCGAAATGAAACAGGAAACTTGGAGCACAAATTCTGCAACTTCAAAAAAAACAATACGATACTTTTATTGTGGATAAGCGCTTTCGGTAGAGAGCAATCTCCCCACCTTCATCAGAGAATGCCAGGTATCTCATAGAATGGTGTATGTTTCTATTCCAGGGGTCTGAGTGGCTAACCGATGGAGACTCGGTGTCAATACAGTGGCACAGGATGGTATGGCAGCATAGCAGACATATGACATCAGCAAGGTATGACTGTATACTTGCGTGGGTACCTAGGTGCATATCTGTAGAACAGTGTCTCAGGGACAATGGGGGCAGTCAGCGTGATCATGGATGCATACCCTGTGACAAGGCCTGCTACCCTTGATATGTTTCACCTGGGTGTTCTGTACAAAAAAATGTAGGTGGTGGCAAATAGCATTTAAGCCTAGGTAGATGTGTGCTATTTAGGGCTTGCAGCTACTGACAGAGCAGTAAAATATGAAAATTGCACAACCATATGGCTATATCTGTACTGCTGCATGAGAATATATTTACACACTAACAGAATTGTTTTTATTGAGATTAGAACCCCTACTGATCTATTAGTATTTACTAGAGTGCTATGCACTTAGCGCATGTGCCATGGATCTTATCTATTCTGAGACTGTCAGCCAGTGTTTTTAAGGTGGATGACATCAGCAGTCATTGTAAAGGAGGACGGCATGTAGTCGCAGGACCTTAAACTTTATAACCATTGCACAGAGATAGACATTTGTACACTGCTGCAAGGGGACATATTTACAAACACACATAGTTGTGAGGTTAGAACCACTACCTATCTATTAGTATGTACTAGAACACTATGCACATACTGCATGCACCAAGGAGCTTATCTGTTTTGCAAATGTCAGCCAGCCAGTGCTGTTGAGGTGGATGACATCAACAGGACTTGTAAAGAAGGCCAGTGCTGAGGAAGACACTAGTCACAGGGCCATAAAATGCTTGACCATTGAACAGACACAGGCCAGATAGGCATGTCTGTACTACTATAAGGGAAATACCTACACATACACACACACACACACACACACACACACACACACACACACACACACACACACACACACACACACACACACACACACACACACACACACAGTGGCTGATGTGAGATTAGAACCCCTATCTACTATTACACACCATAGCTCACAGTACTTATTGCATGCACTACCAGTTACATCTGGTGCACATATAGCTGCAGCTACAGTACTTGTGGGCTACGTAAAGTGACCTTGTATTCCACAGCATGTGTGGCCTGCAGAGTGAACCTGCTTTATGCTGTCATTGTTTCTACAATACTGTCTAGCTGTGGGGTACCTGCTAATACCCCTGCTATGTGTGTACAGTTAACAGCTTTGCCATTTCTGTCCAGTTGAAATCTGCTAGCTGGACAATTGACCAGTGACAATATGGCCTGTCCAAGTCCAGCATTGATGCCATTGCACATTACACCACCTGCTCACCATTGTCTGTCTACATGGTGACATTCCACAGGCACAGGGTTTTGTGGTTGGGTGGATTATGTCATTATGCAGCCTTAGTGTGCTACTATCAGGCAACTGTTGTGTGTGTATGTGCAGATAACCCCACCATTCTGTGTGAGGGTGTGCACATTCATATATCCCCACACACATATATGCATGCATATATATATATATATATATATATATATATATATATATATATATATACTGCCTATCTGCTTGCTGGATCATCCCAGTACCCCCATTTGCTTGCAATTCATCTGCTTATCAGGTGATTTGCATACCATGGACACTTCCATGTCCTTGAGCAGCCTAAACATATGCTCTGTGACATTTCTAGTTTGTGCATGTGCCTCATTATAGCGCTCTTCAGTAGGTGTGTATGCATTAATGATGTGTATCATCATGCACGGTTCCAGTGCTTGCCCGACATCCCCAGTACAAGGCCATATGGGATGTCCTCCTGGCAAACATCTGGTTCAGCTGTGATGCGTTCCAGATATGGACGTCATGATAACTGCCAGGGCTGCCAGCATATACATTCACAATAATGCCATGGGCATTGCACATGACCTGGTATTTGATGGAGTGACATCCCTTACGGTTGACATAGACTCTGCCTTCTTCACCGTGCAGTGCTTTTATGTAAATGAGTGCAGTCTGTGGCACCAAGTACCTCAGGGTAGTGTGCTACATGGTAGAAGAGATGCATACTGTTGGCCCTATCCTCAGGGGCTGAGGTAAATAAATGTGCTCACTGGCAAGTGTTTGCATGGCAGCCAGGAACTGGTGGATAACCCTGGATGCTAATGCTTTGACACCCAATATGTCCCTAGTTGGCCTTTGAAAAGTACCTTTAGCTAGTATCCTAAGAGCTACACATACCTTTGTTTCTACTGGGTGAGTTTTCCCCTGTTGGCTCTGGGTCTGAGTTGTGAGAGATACATCCTGAGTTCTTGTAGTATGTCCCTGTCCACCCTGTGGCACTCTACAATCTCCAGCTTATGTAGCTCCTGGAAGGTTACCCTGGGCCTGAACACTCATCTACTTCTCAGTCTAGGCTTATTGTCAGCAGCAGCATCAGCACTGACCTCAGCATCTAGCACATACAGATGTAGCAGAGCAGCACAAGCCCCTAGCATTCTGTCAGTTAAAATTCCCAGGTCTGTACCTGAATGGTGCAGAGTATGGGGCAGAAATCAGATTGTTGGGTATATGCAAACTTTCTAGTGGCCTGCTGTAAATGGAGCCTGTATGATTGATTATGATGCATTCCACCTGCCAGGTACATCTCTGAAGAGTATGAATGCCCAGTGCAAGTGGAACAGGGGTTATCTGTAAATTATACATGATTGACTTTTACAGGCTATTTCCTTTTTTTTTACTGACTTCCCTGCTAAGCACAGCAGTGCATCACAAACACACTCAAACAACCTAAAACAAGTGCCCAGAAGCTAAACAAAGCTTAGCAGCACTGGACACACACCTCTGCTTAGCTGAGAGTCACCCGGTGTAAATGAGCGCAGTCGAGCTCCAATCCATTTAAACATATAATGGCACACCCCATTTTGATGTCAGCTAGCTCTTCTGTGGACACCAACATGGTTCTGGGGCTACACAGATTTTATCTGCTGACATAGTAGCCCATTTTGCTATTCAGGAATTCCAGCTCATTTGCATACAGATCCATGCACACAACCTGGAAACTACACTTTTCCAGGGTCTGCCTCCTTAGCAACCACAGAAATCTACCATTGCACATACTCCAGGCAGGGCCCTATAATGCATTATTCTCACATATTTCTTATTTTTCATTTTTAAACTTTTAATTTTTTTTGCATAACAGCATGTTTGCACACTGCTGCATACCACACAACATAATGTGAGTATTAAAAAAAAAATTATATTAAATGATTTTGCATTACTTTTTGGACACACATATCTGTGCCTACTATGCAATTTCTGACCTTCTAAATGGGTTTTTACAGCCCCTTTTCTATTTTTATTTTCTTGTACATAGACATTTTCTGTGTACACTTTGGACACCAACATGGGGACTGCAGGACTGCCTATCTGCTTGCTGGATCATCCCAGCACCCCCATTTGCTTGCAATTCATCTGCTTATCAGGTGATTTGCATACCATGGACACTTCCATGTCCGCACGCTTTTGCACGCCCCTCTGTGCTGTTTATTGGATCACACAGCTGCTTCCATCTGTGTAAGCTCAGTGCCACTATGTCTACATGGAAAATCACTCTGTGTGGGCCTTATTGAATTCCCCCATTGATAATTTTGAGGAATGTGAGGGCTTGCCCTCTACCTCAGGGATACAGGTGTGGGGATTACAACTTGCAAAAAAAGATTTTTTTCCTGTTTTTTAAGGTTTTTCAACTCATCATTTTGGTTATCTAATTTCCAATTAACAGTGAGATGAAAAATGTATTTATCAAAATTGCACAGGTCATCCTTTAACAGTTGTGTGGGACTCAAGCGTATCTCTTCCAGAGCTCAGCTCATTTTGCCCAGAATTCAATGTTCTGTAATTCCCTCCCCCATTTTGTGTGCCCCTCAGCTGACAAAGAGCTGCCTGCCTCCACTGGTCACAAGATGTACATATGCCCACATGCCAGGGGAATTCTTTTTTTTTTTTTTGCTGTGCTATAACTAGGCAGTCTAGTGAATTATTGCATATAATGGCACACTGTCAAATTCCAAATTTAGAGCTTCAAGGAGTGCACATTGTTACAAATAACTGCAACATCAGTCAAGTCTAGATGGAGAAAATTATGTATTTAGCTGGCTAAAATATTAGAAAATGGCCAAAGTCACAGAAATAGTGATAAATGATAGATATATGTCTGCAGATGTTATTTAAATGTTAGTGCATTAACCAACAGTACCAATACTTGGTTGAAAATTACATAGATGGTATTACTGTTTGATGACTATATTTTGGCTATAAATGTTATGAGAACCACTAAACTGAATACACCTAGATTATATTTCACAAGAGAAGAGGTACTTTACATATATGGACATTGCTAGGCAAAATCAAAGGTCTTATCTAATGTGAGGCTGAAGGGAGTCGCTGCCCAGGGACAAGGTGTTAGTACGAATGCTCTTCAGTTAGAGACTGTGTGACATAGTAGTACAGATATTCAGTAAAGAATGTCATTTTTGTTTCTGCCCTCAGGATTGAAGCTCTGAAGTGGTTTCTGTGATAATGTAACTGCAGCACTTCTTACATGTGTAGCATTTTTTTGATCCTCAACTTGGAGGGGGTTTTTCCCTTTTTTTGCTCCTTTACTCAAAAGTTGAGGGGTGCCAGATTAAGGAACTGCACTAGGTACTACCTAAGCTAGTTATGGGTCTGGCTAAAGCAGATAAGACCTTGAAGTCAAAGTTTACTCATTAGTTTGAACAGACATGGTAAATGGCTCTGGATGGTTATGAGGAAGTGGGCACAGTCCCCATTACCCCCAAACAAGCCCGATGTTCTTTCATACTTAACATAAGAGCCTCTGAAATTACTAACATCAAGAGAGGTTTTGTAAAAATCAGTGAAATGGTTAAGTCATGAAACTGTCTTCAGTGAAATGTAGTTACCATGTTGACTACCCAAGAAAAACATAGGATAGTTAGCTAGTACAAATTAATCTAATGTGTAAAGAGGAAACAGGCAATTTCTAACTAGCTCTACTTTCTATTTGTTGCTGGATTTAAACATTTACTGTGATGCTTTATGTGATTTGTCCATTTAATTTTTCTCTCCATCATACTGATCATTCAGCTGCAGAATTTCAGTGGGAGTATGCAAATGAGCTAAATTGCTGTGTTTTAGCTTATTAATTGTGACGTGTGTAACTGCTAATGGTTTTCAGAATATTGTTGCACAACACTTTCTTTTACACAAAAAGCTACAATAATGCATATTTTCAAAAGTCTGATGTGAAAGTGAGCATGTGTATTTCATCATTTGGATGCAATGTTTTGTGAAAGTTCTAGTGTGTTCTAAAATGTCATAGAAACAGCATATCACTGTATTGTGAGAGTCAAATGAGTGCAACTTCCTAAAAGGGTTGAGAGAACAGAGGACACTTCTATTAGCTGAGTGAAGAATGAAGGGTGAGGTACAAAAATATTCAGATGCAATAATAATGGCAACAGAAGAGAAACGTTTGTCACTAACAGAATCACGTAAGGGCTTGTATAGTGCTTTGTTACTTATCCAGACTGTGAAGATGTATTCTAAAATGTAGTTAAACTCCAAACGTTTCCTTCCAGCATCTCTATCGTTTATCTCTTAGTAAGGTTTCCCCTCAATCTGTTGTGGTCTAAATAATTTCCAGCACTGTACTTAATGTGTGACATTTGTTCTTGTTCTCTTTTATACTCCAGATGTCTGCACAGGAGGTGAAGTTTAAATGGTTCCTATGATGTATGGTTACTACACTAAGTCAACTACCTGCACTCTGAAGAAATTATACTAGACACACAGGAAAAATGGCAACAGACAGAACCAAGATTCTAAATGCTGCAAAAGAGCTTTGCTTGCAACAATATACTTCTCTGTGCTACAGTGAGAACATAATTTTCACACCGAATTCTAGATCTTAACTGCTCTACTCTACAACCAAAGTATTTTCAGTAAGTATTTCTGGGTATCCTGTCTTCTGAAGCTATATCACTTCATAAATTATAAAAAATTAACTTTAGGTTTGTTTTCTTAATAAAAGGCCATTTAAAATGTGGTTTAAATGTATGTTTATGTTCCCTAAATTTGCACACATGCCATGAAAACACAAAAGCACAGATTATCAAAGCTGACACTGATCGCTTTCCCTGAGTTAGTCCATTTCCCACACACAGCACAAACCTTAGTGGTTATATTGGCTAATTATCGCAAAACTGTCTTTTTAATCAAAAAAAAAAATCACTGAATGCATTCTCACACAGAAACTGTATCATCAAAGCTGCATTATGAGGATTCTGTTTTGTTTTTTTCAAGGGGTTGAAGCCCTGTACTACCAATGCTACCATAATACGCATTTGTAAAGGATCACTAAAGCATGATGTTATGGAGAAAGGGTCTGGTCTAAAAACAACTATTCTTGTTCAGCCATCTCTATGGGGGAGAGCGAACAAACTTTGTCACAAAGTCATGACATATCAATCATCTCTCTTCAAGGTTACAAATATTAAGTTTTTTTTTTTTCAATAATTTTTATTTTCATTTTTTTCATTTATATAAATCACAATAATTTCCATTCTTACAGCATGACCATCGGTGAATGTTATACATTGTATTCTATGTAGTAACATGTAGGTCATAAAACATATCTATTTACACTATATACAAAGATGCTTTCTCATTCGATTCCGTTGTTATAAAAACAGCACATACAATAAGGATTTGAAGTCCACAGTTTGACTGTGTGACCATGTGTATATTTCTAGATTCCTTTGTACCTTGTTACTATGTAGCATGTATGATGTTTTATGCTAATATGATGTTAAAGGTTTGTTCCAAAATTTCTAGGGCTTTCATAATTTTGTTTATTTTATCCATTACTATTTTATGGGCTAAAAGATGTTTTATAGCTATT
Organism: Protopterus annectens; assembly: GCF_019279795.1. Taxonomy (NCBI): domain Eukaryota; kingdom Metazoa; phylum Chordata; order Ceratodontiformes; family Protopteridae; genus Protopterus; species Protopterus annectens. Next base: position 1,023,694,029 of record NC_056746.1, on the reverse strand, counting down.
TTTTTTTAATTCCTCCCAAGATATATTTGTACGGTCTAACCATTTGAGAGTTATGTATAGCTTCATTAATAACAAAATTATTATAAGTATATTCACTTGTTTTCCTGATATGTTAGATGGACAAATATGTAGAAGGGTCAAGTCCCATGTTAGTGTTGATGTTTGATATCCCATTTTTTGCAGTTGTATCTTGAGGGAATTCCAGTTTGTACACACATTTGCAACTCCAAAATATATGCATTAGGTCTGCTACCTGGACAAATATTAAGTTCTATTAATCACACTTCAGTTGTTATTTTTTTTTTTTTTGTATGAACTATTTTTTTACACGGACCATGCTCTGTGTTGCTGTACTGATCTAATCAATTTACATCCTCTCAACAAAATGAGCATTTTACAAATTTATGGTCTCTCTCTCTCTCTCTCTCTCTCTCTCACACACACACACACACACACACACACACACACGCGCGCGCACACACACACACACACACACACACACACACACACACACACACACACACACACCACTTGCACACTCCTCCATGATTTTCATGGTCAGGATATCAAGGTGTAGCCATGGTCAGGAGAATATTGCAGTGTGAGGATTGCATCCTTGTTTTTTACAGATGATGTTGACCTGATAATGTCAACTGACGGTGATCTCCAGCGCATACAAGAACAATTTACTGCAGACTGTGACCTAGCTGAGATGACAATCAATACTCCTAAATCAGAAGTCATGGCTATGTTCCGAAAAAAAAAAAGAATGGCTTAGGGTGGAGCAGCTACATGAAGTGTCTGAATAAAGTATGTTGGGGTCATGATCATCACTAAAGGCAAAAGTGAAAATGAGATTGACCCATGGATGGATGCAACAGCAGCATCAGTACTGTAGCACTATACTGGTCATTACATTTCCCAGTCTTCATCTGTGGTCACGAGCAAGCTTTACTGATGACTACACAGATGATGTCATGGATACAAGGGTCACAAAAGTGAGATTCCTTTGAACTGTATTTGGGTTGTCTGTCTGTGACAGACTACAGAGTTCAAGAGTTTATATAGATCTTAGAGTACTACCACTGTTCTTCAGTTCATGTGGGTTAAACACAAAGTGAAGATGTCTTCTTGGTTCCTCTCATGGGAGAGAATCAGGTATTATCTAACTGGATGACACCCCTGACCAGGTTACACCAGAAGGCTTACATCCCTCAATTTGCTTGAGAATGCCTTGTATATCTCATGGGGATAAGCTAGAGACTGCTTCTGTTAATAACGAAGCTTGTTCTACCAGCTCTACGTAACACCATTATGACAATCATAAAGCAAGCAGTCCAGAAAAGTGGATGGATAAACACACACATAGTTAACTGCATAGATTTTATTGAAAAGAAAATTAAATAATGCACAGACTATTGCCTACATGAAAGGAATAGATACAGAGAAATGCAATACATGACTTTAACAGTACTCCCTTAGCTGTATCATTTGTCAAAACTAAATGAATAAACAGAGGCAGCAGTTGTGTCTGTGGATTTACTAACAAATCAAGGATGACTTTATGCAAATGCCTCTTTTTAAGGATGACAGAAAACCATTATAGATAGCATGCACGGAGACACTGAATGAGTCGAAACTAACACTACAGGAAGAAGCTCATTAACAGCTCTGAGCTACAACACTCTTTGTCCGATACTTTCAGACATTCTCTCTCTATCTCTCTCTCTCTCTCACACACACACACACACACACACACACACACACACACACACACACACACACACACACACACACATGTGCACATTTTAATTTGCATGGGAGGTTGGTAGTATTCACCAGTGCCACAATTTCCTATCCTGACCAAAGTTAGTAAACTGACATAACTCAGTATTTCCAGACCTGGGACTTCCCAGTTACCATTCTACTATTGTTAATAAATCAAACAATTACAAACAAAAATAACAGTGTAGTAGAGCAGTCTTGTCAGCTTGAGGTGTATGTCAGTATACTGTCAATAGTTAGCAGTAAATACCCACTTATGAATTAATAAATGTTTAACAGATGACCAGCCAGAAGCTTTTTAAAACTGAATAAATAAAAATACTTTAATTAAGAAAGAATGAATTAAGCAGTAAAATTAAGAGTTAAATGGGCAGAGAAATATAACATTGCATAGGCAAGATAAATTAATCCTTTCAAGCATATAGATTACAAGAAAGAAAGAAAAATTTTTGTCAGCAGACAAACCCCTTCTTTTATATTTTACTTAAAGAATGGCTTCCCTAACTAATCTGGTTGAAATTTCCAAACATATCCCAGAGAAAAGGTGCAAAAAATAAAATAAAATAAATAAATAAATAAATTACATCAGTACATCACAAGCAGCAAATAAAACTTTTTTGACTCTAACAACTCTTAACAATTTTTCCCCCTCCTGGTTTATATCTCTTTTTCATACAGAAGCCACAGATGAAGTTGAGCAGATGTTCACATTTGCATTCGAATGAGTTTATTTTCTTCTGGCCAAAGATAGATAGACATTTTTAATTGCAATGTTGTTGGCTTCTACTTTACTGACCTACATAGTCACAGAGCTTGTAGTCACAGGGCAGAACAAATTACTGCCTGTTTCACATGAGTTTCACACATTTCACGTCCCATGTGTAAATGCTGCAGTTCCCAACAGAGGGAAGTTATCTCTTCAGTTACTACAAACATATACTTTTTTACATATTTCATTAAAAAGGGCACAATATCATATATCTTTCCATAGCACTGGATAACACACATTGGACATATACATTGCACAAAAAAGGTACAAGTTCTCATATATTTTCATACTGCTGAAAATGCACATATTGCAAAATAAATTACACATTTTTGACTACATGTTGTAGGTTTTACAAAAAGTATATATGCACACATATTTTTTATATTCTGACTTGCAAAACTGTGTACCTTTGCTCTCAGACATCACAGAGTTAAGTAGGCAATTTTTGTACACTAAACAGACATTAATGACTTTAGAATGTATGAAAAGAAGGCATAATCTAATGCTTATGTAGTATAATGAAAGGTGAGGAAGGCAATGACAGTTTAAAACTTGGTAAAATTAAGATGCTGTAATAGGCTGATTGAGAAATCCTATAGACTGTTATCATCTGAAACAGAGCATGTGGTCAACCAAGAGCAATTCTGGTCCAATTTATTGCCTGGCATGAAAATGAGCAATTTTAACAGCCTGGGAAAAGCAGTGATGAATGGTCAGTTCTGGTGAAGATTATCATGCAATAAAGGGCTTTGTTTTTAGATGTCATTATGAAGTTTAGACTGCATAAGCTAAGGTACAACTTGTCAGTCCCAGCAGTGTCTGAAGTTTTATTTTCTATCAGGAAAGTGTTAGGTGCCTCAGTCCAGACTGGTATTGAGAGTTTGCAAGGGCTTTCATTTATTTTGCATTATGAGTGATAAGTCAGTGACTTCAGATTCTGAGAAACTAGTGATATCTGACAAGTTGTAGAATCAAGGGTATTTGGTGCCATGTCTGAAGAAAGCAAAGTTGAGGTGGTGCTTATTTTCTGGGAGGAGTGTAATGGAAAAAAGAATTTGAATCACTACCTGAAGGGCATCTGTGCATTGATATTTTTTTCTGGGTGAATGTTGTCTCACTGTCTGTGGCTCCGTGAACCTTCTCTTACAAGTCTCAGCTTAGTCATCCAGATGTACCCAGTATGATACAAGGGTGAATGGTCCAAGGGAGACAGTCATTCAAGCAGCCACATGGGCTCTTTGTGCTCCTGCTCACATCTAGACTTTCAGTTCTATCTGTTGTGAGTGTACATTCTTGTCTTTTCTAAGTTAATAAAGCTTGTCCCACCATCTTATTTGTCTTGAACAGTGAGCTACACACTGCTTGATCCACAGCAGAGTCACATAATCTAGAATGTGTGAGAAAGAGAATGTGTCTACTTTAGCTTTAACCCGACCTCTGGTGGTGACATGCATAGCTGTATCACCACAGGGCCTAAGGCATCACTCTAACCTGCAGGTGCATGCATGCTCCCTTGCATGGAAAAACAAAGGCTACCATTTTGGTGTGGGTATCCTTCTTATTATCAACACCTGATTTCCATCCTCTGGGCCTCTGCCCTAGGAGTGGAGTAGCAGCTAGCCCATGGGAAGCCCCCCCCCTCCTGAATGGGTAAGCTATAGCTGCTGATTTCCTCTCCTTCCATTTCTCTGGCTCTTCCAATGTCTGAGCTGATAATTAAACTCAAGTTAATTGGGCTGCAGTCAAGACTTTGTCCATCTGCATCACAGAGACATGGTATTTAGAGATTAACATTAGTAACAATTTTTGTTATGTTGTTATGAAATGGATTCAGGAGATGACTAATTGTATGAATGTCATTTCACTGAAGAATATGAACAGCAAAATTTATGTGAAGTTGCATTTCAGAACTGCAGTTACTGCTTTATGCAACTGTACTCTGACAAATGATTAGTAATGTGCTGTAAGATGACCATGATCTTACCAGACCTATTGTTATTATCATATTTGATTATATTATATTATGCAGTTGAATGTAAATAACTAATGGGATATTTGTAACACTAACACAAAACTAGCTCGTGTTAAGGGAAGTTTTAAACTTCACAAGGATTCAAGCAGTTAGCTGACCTAACAACTATACTTTAAATATTTAAACATTTTATCTGCAAAGTTCTTTTTTCTATTGAATTATCACTTGTGACAGGCAAATTTACATTTATGCAAAATTAATCAAGCTGTATTAACAAATTAACATTAACAAACATTGTACTTCACATATATTGCTATATATCATATAACCTATGTGGCAAAGTTCTTAACAAGGCTACTATGTTAATTATCAATATGTTATGTCAGGTGTTTACATTTCACCAGTGCCCATGGGGAGAAGTTTTGAATTACTGAATTGAGAGGGGTTCTGTTAAACAGTGTGGGTATATTCTGTCTCTACCTGGCATATGCATAACAATAAAAGTGGGCTCTAAATTTGAAATGTGTCACAATACTTCGAGACAGTGCTAAGCTGAAGAGCTAAACAATGTACGCTTTATTTCCTTTCCTGTACCTGTCCACTGCAAAAGCTTTAAGGGGACATATGATGTGGAAAACGTAACTTGGAGTACATAACCGAGGCTGAACTCTCGATTATACCACTTTTGGAGGCAGGACCCTAATTGCAGGCTCGATTTAAGATATCCCTATTTTTGGAAGTATTTGCCTGTTTTTGGAAGAGTACCCCTTCACACAAAAGCTGTCTAGTATATAATAATCCACACTACATGACCAACACACTATTGGCAACAATCATTTAAAGAAAGAGGACACGCATGCTACAACTCTCCTTTTCTGAAGCAAAAATAAATGACCTTATGAGGTAGAATTTTGTGATACAATTCAATAAAGTCAAGGGATTTCACACTGACTCTTTGATAATGTGGTTACAGTTTCTAGCATTTTTGTCCCTCACTGTTTTTAAATATGTGTTCCTGAGTAGTATCCTGCATTCCAACTGGAAGCTGGAGGAGATATGTGCAATTTGGTATTCAAATGTTATGCTAATTAGATGTCTAGATTTTTAGTTGAATGCTCTTTTTCAAAAACCTTTGTTCCTATTTTCACTGATTAAGAGGTATGAAAAGAGTGTTTAAGAGCCCCCCTATGGACAGTGCAGTGGGAATCAACATTATGCACCTGTAATATGCTGTTAGCTATCATCCTGAGTTATAAGTAAAAGTCCACATATTGGAAATGTTATATTTGATGAAGACTTTCTAAAAATTGGTGGCTGTCAATTTAAATAATAAATATGTCTAAATGCTACTGTTGTTCCATGGACCTAATATATGTTTGAACCTTATATCTGTTACATAGGTGAGAAGTAATATTACAGGCATTTAAGAAATCTTTGCTTTAAAACCAGACAGTAAGAAAAGATACATGCTCTTGAAGTTAATGATGCTAATGTAAGTTAAGATGTATCACTGTTAAAGTGTATTTATCTTAGAAAATTGGTGCATTTTATTACTGTGATATAATAGATGTGTTTTTCATCAGCATATTGGAGATGCTGTAGGAATATCCCAGAGAGATGCCTATCACATTTTCACACATTCCTGGCCAGTAATGTGCACCAAAGTTCCCAACAGCAGCCGTTGAGCATAGAAATGTCATGGAGCAGGTATAGTCCACTGCCAACTTTCCTATGTCTTCAGTTTATTTGACTGCACTAAAATCCCAATTAAAGCTCCAATGGTACCCAATTCTAAACTGTATGTCAATAGAAAGTGGTGGTCATTGCTCAATTTTAAGGTGGTGTTCTCTACAGATGGTCTCATTACTAACATCATACAACACACCCTGGTAGTGTGTATGATACAGCAATATGGAGAAAAAGTACTCTGAGACCAGTATTCCAACATGGTGAAATATCAGAGGGGATCCTACCAGGTAACTAAATAACCACTGACATACTGCAAGCAGTAGCCAGACATTGCAACAGGAAGCAAGAGGAACAAATACTCCTTCTCATCCTGCTTAAAACAGGTGGGTATAGTTATCCACTGGAACCTTCACTTGTGACGGCATCCACACACCACACCATGAACCACCATTGAGAATGTGTTTGGTGTGCTGCAAACTATATTCAGACATCTGGACATATCTGGGGGTCCACTCCAATACACAGCAGACAAGGTATCACAGATGATTACCGTGTGTGTGCCTTGCTACACAATATGACAACAGCAAAACACAGTGGCCTACCAGCAAACAGTGTAGGTGAACTTCGTCAGATTTCAGATGTGGAACCAGAGTTATCACACAATGAGCAGGAGGTCACAGGTTTGAGAAGAAATATTCACAGGGGATGGAGGAAGTGACCATATGACCTAGGAAGTAACCATATTCTCGATCTCAGGCAAAATGGCAATGTTTGACAAGCACTTTTGAGTCATGGTAAGCCACATGTGCAGAAGTACATAGGCTAAACAGGGATGGTCACAGAGTGTTGTCCTACAACAGCAGGACAGAGCACAACTAATAGAAATAAACCATTAATTGTCCACATTGAACATAATACATAACAAAAGTATATGATTCAGTTGTAATAGCGTATGTGATGCCCCTGCACTGGCCCAGTATTCAAGGAGCCTCATTCCTCGCCACTGGCAACAGTGAGGGATGTACACAATGGGAGGATGACAAGTGCACACACAGTAAAGTACAATTTCCCTTAAGAGCATGCAGAGATCACAGTCAATCTGGAGCTGGTTTCTCCCTCTTTCTCCAGATCCCCAATAAGATTCCTCACTGGTACAGCTATATGGTTAAGATCTCAGCCAAGTGGCCAAGCTAAGACCTCCTGCACCCTTTCTGTCCAACCAGTGTTTTGTGTCACTGCCCAATTAGCTGACACATACACACTTTAAGATTTGATTTATATAGAAACACACACACGCACACACACACACACACACACACACACACACACACACACACACACACACACACACACACACACACACACACCTGGGGAAGGCTGGCACAGGTTTACTAGCTACGCCCCCTTCTGCCCAGACTATAAGGTAGTACCACCAGCCACCAGCCACCCTACTTATCAGCAACTAAAACGCCCTTACAAAGGGTGCCCAATCTTATTGTGTAATGTTACTATTAATCCAAATGGTAGTCTGACTAAGCAAGGCTATTTAGGAGTGGCCTGTGCAGTGTCACCAAATACATATGCAAGTACTCTAAGAGCTTAAATATGTCTCACAAATATGTAGTATAGAGCAACACAGGTATATGTATGCATGTGAGAGCAGGTAGATATGTAAAGGCACACATGGGAAGTATAACTTAGCAATAGGATAACAAAGGGAAACACATCCACATAAGTGCATGTAGTGTAAAGTGTGAGGCTTGTGCAGTACTGAATTGAAATGCCATAAGTTACACAGTTACGCATACAGAGGCACAACTGTGCATGTGTCAATGGCAGACAACAAGGAAATTTGTAATGTAGCAATCAATGCTGGATGACAAAGGTAAAAATGTATTAATTATGAAAAAACTTACTAAATGTCAACTATCAAGAGATACAAACATGGAAGCATGGAAACTGTCACAGGGAGCATTGCTGGCATCTATATGTAAACTCACATATACTAATGACAAATATGTATAATATAACATAACTTGAAGGTCGTCACTTAGATCAGATAAATAATCAGTAACCCATCATTTCCATCATCTGATGTCCCCACATCATCAGAATGGCAGGCCTCACTATCTTCCTTATTGCAGGCTACACCATGAATGACATGTCTGCCCCCTTCTGTTTTAACAGATATTTGAGAAACCACCTACATATGGATTAGTCAGTGGTCAGCACAGCAGTCATAATTGCCACAGGGCCAGAATGACACAACAGGACGCACATCAGATCAACTGTAAGTATTACTCTAATGTAATCTAGGATGCCCACACTGATTACTTATATCACAATCCTGGTTGCCCCTGTCACATCTGGAAACACTTGGCCTTCTGTGCTCTACCAGGGAACTGGAAGCAGTGACACTAACATTTTGGGACATGGTGTGATTAGGAGCAGTATTTCAGTGTATCTGTTTGGTCTTGACTGTTGGGTTCTGTGTCAATTAACTAACAGCTGATATATCTGCGCACATTGCAGCACAGACAATGATGTCTAAGCATCTTGTGTGGGTCTAATGAGAGGTCTGCCTCTTTCTACTGGAGGTAATCTGCTCAGTACAGTTAGGGCATATAACACCCAGTCCATATTATAGCACTGCTCTAGTACTGTCATAACAGGAATTTCAACAGAGCATAAAACAGAAACCACATTGTCATGCTGTGCAGTCAATGCTGCCATGACCTTATGTAATGCATGCAGCTGGCATGCTATATGATCAGTAGCATGGCCAATTTCATGCAGGTCAGAGCCATGACATTACTGTGAATGTTCATGGGCCTGTACTAGCAAGTAGAAACCCTCTGACAAACATCCATGCAAATCAGCTGCACTCCCATGAGTTGTGTGACGGATAACATTAATTCAGCCTGGGAAAGAGTCATCATCAGTGCCAGACTCTACATGGGACAGGAGATCATGAGACAGCAGGTCATGGTGATCTTCATTTCCATCATCTGATGTCCCCACATCATCAGAATGGCAGGCCTCACTATCCTTATTGCAGGCTACACCATGAATGGCATGTCTGTCCCCTTCTGGGCTGGACAATGAATCCAATGAAGTTGCCCATGTGCCATTGGCCACATCATCTGAATGAGGTACATTGCATCCCACCTCAGGATCAGTGGATGGGTTACTGAAGGAAGCACCTAATGGAAGTGCTGCAAAATGAGGCAGATGACACGTTATATACAATCACACAAGTCAAATGGGGCAGACTTTGGCTGACATTTTGGACAACTGTATAACTACAATACCAAGGACGATATGGGCTTAGTAGGTTAGAGTGGCTGTGGGTGGTGTAGGGGCCCAATAAAGCAGAAATTTGTCATATCATTGACATATGATAGATAATGTGAAACAACTACTAAAACCAACCTGGCATGTCTTCCTCTGATTCTACTGATGGTGTGAGGGTTAAAATTCCACTCTCATATAAAAAGAGAAACATTCACAACTCAGTAGTAAGCACATATGACGTATCATGTAGCATTCAACATGATGTATAACACACAGCAAATAAAATATACACATACCAGATGTGTGACAATATCATACAGTTTGCAGGTGTCCTACGCAGATGAACAAGATCACATTAGTCATGAAGGTTACAGATGTAATTAAAAATATTAAAAAGCAACCATACACACTGAGTTACCAGATATGTCCTCCATGTTTGGGGAATGTATCATCTGGCATAAAGTGGAACCTGTAGTTTAAATTTGCATAATAACAACATGTGAGCATACTCCTCAGTCATAACAGAAGGCAGAGGTACACAATGGCTCTAGATCACAATGCCACACTATGGTGACAATTAGATGATAACAGTGCAGACATCCTGCAGGAGTACCTATGTATTTAAGAAGCTGACATTAATATCAAAAATCACAGGTGTGCTAAACATTGTTTGACTTAGTAGCAGCAATATGAATGACCTTACCAGGTCTGCCTGTATCTGATGGTGCAAGTTCCATGTTGAACAGAGATGAAACCGTAGGTTAAAATTATATGTCATAACAGGTGGCAGAGGCACACAACAGCTATAGATCACACTACCACAGGATGGAGACAAATATTTGATAAACTGTCTCTATTTTAATGTCGATGAGGCTATGCAGTTGAAGCACACAACATAACACATGCTGCTGAGGTGTTATCTATGCACTGCATAGGTAAAGACAGCATGCTATAACACTTACTTTATGTGTCTGTATCAGGGGTTTTGTCACAGATATGGCATAGTTCTACTGCTGTAGCAAAATATAAAAAATAAGGTAAAACTTGTGAAAGAAAATCCTTTAATAAGAATTAGAGTACACTTCAGTGCATGTGAACATCAAACATACTTGTACACCCTGGAACACCTGCCACAATACTTCCCCTGGGTATCTGACAGTCCTGGCAGGTGTTATGGCAGGAGGTCAAAAACATTTTATCATCAAGGAGAGGCAATGACGGCCTGCTTTCAGTGATATTTCTTTCTCTCTCATGGCAATAGAGTCTGTTGGCAGCACTGAGGATCATGTAAGAGCAACATCACCAGCAGACTTTACCAGATCTGTTGTGTCCACCCACCACATCAGTCATGTTTGTGAGATCTCTCCACACTTGCTTGCTCCAAACAGTATTGCCTGTCTATCCTAGCAGGTTCTGGTCATGCTGGTACAGACCTTCTTTAATTATCTCATTCATTCTCATGTGGACAACATTGTCCCTCCTATTTTGCTTTGGCATCTGAAAGAAAGGTCATATGCACATCTCAGATTTTATATAGGGGTTCACATTTTGACATGTTAATGTTAAAACCATATGTCAAATGAATGCCTTGTCTCTCATTAACAGTACATTGCTATGCAAAACAATCCATGTCATCTATATTATTGTCATGTACAGATATGCATAAAGAACATCTGAATACCTGATCCATATTCCCTAATGCCATCAACATAAGTCTGCACAACTCTCAGTCCATTCCACATGTTTAGATATTTCACATATGCCAAGGTGGGATTTGAACCCATGGCAATGAATATTTTGACAAGTACGGGACAAACACAAAACCAAGCATCACAACTTCAGTACTTGTGTTGCTACAGTTACATGCACATCCAACTACCAAATCTTTCTCAAGATGTTGGATACATCACAGATATTATTACAGTCAGGTACAGACAGCAGCACAAATGTGACCCTCATGATATAGCACCCAACATAGCTTTTGAAAATGTCACAAAAACAAGGTAGGAAAAGATCAGTTTATGAAAGGAAGGTTATGTAGTCATGTTAGATTTGAGAGCAACAACCAGTGTAAATTCTAAGCCATCCTGATGTTGCCCCAATCTGATTGAATGCAATCACAGCTATCAATATATGAGGAAGCATGAGATAACATCCGTAAATCAATCCCCGAATGTAGACCTTGTGGACAACCCGGTAAATCATCATTACCCACAAGTCATCTTCAGACATAAAAATTTAATCTGCATTACCTACAAATATGAACAGATTCTGTCCATATCTGAAGTTCATTAGGGTTGGTTTGCCTGCATGATGGTGTTGGACATGTGCCCATATGCATGCATATTGGAGGAGTCTTTCCAAATACCTTATGTCATTGACATATTATATTGCGGAGAATTTCACATCAAATATGCATGAAATATGCTTCACAGGTTTCACACAGAAAATTATGTACATTGGAGAGTGAAAATGAATGTCTTCCACAACAGCAATGCAAGCAGGTGATAGCTTACCTTTGATTAAGGTAACATTCCAGCAGTTATACCTCATAGTAAAGTTAGCTAAGTGCACACACCTATTAAGTACTACTTTTTCCATACATAATTAATGAGGTTCATTAGCATACAATGTTTTGGAATCCCATTAGTGAATGTCTGTGTATGTTCTCAAAACTCAACACATTAACCAATAGCTCAGTGTAAGTGCATGGTGCTCAGTGTAAATGCCCAGTAGGTATCAATAAATGTGAATATCTGTTATGTCCCCAATGCCAACCAATACTCTGCTACCACCATATATGTGGCACTTTTAAAATGTGATACAGATATATATTCTTATCCTACCATTGCTATCGGCAAACTGAGTGGGACCTCATCGTGCATTTTTTGGAAGGAGTTTTTCCTAGAAGCTTTAACTACCATAATCAAGATATCAACCAAGAGGAAGTTGTAGTGCTTCCAGGTACCAAACTGGACTGACAAGGAGACCCTGCAGATGCTAGCCATTAGCACTGGACATGAGAGGAGGATGTGCACACAACCAAGGAACTTTGTACATACCAACATTTGGAACTGAATTACAAAGGAGCTCCAAGGGCAAACAGGAATCTTCAGGACAGGCGTGCAGGTCTGGCACCAATATGATGAACAAAGGAACTGAGACAACGTGTGAGACAGGATCACTCAGGTTCTAGCCAACCACCAGATGGCTACAGTAAGTGTCAAAATCCACACCTTAACACATGCTTCTTACCGTTAGCATTTACTGACAGCATATTTTGTTATATGAACTAGGTTCCATTGCTATTCCATATACAATATATATATCAATATGACTTGGGAATGCCTAATAGAATTAAAATGTGAAATTAAAAAAGATGAATGTTTAACTGTGCATACTGATGACATCCATAAAGTAGCGTAGACAGACATACTAGTATGTAAGATATGTAAGTAACATCAGGTATTATGAAGAAAGGCAAGTAGAATACAGATCCTGATTAAACTGCTTGTCATTCAGATAATATTTTCAGCCCTGAAACATGATGTGATGTGCATTAGCACAACTTGCTGGGCAATGTAGTAATGTATATGGAGGCAGATTATCCATAAGGGTTGACTCCTACTAATTCCATGATATGCACAAAAAGTACTAACAAAGTGCTGTGATTTTCTTAAATCCATGTTGATATGTTGCAAGGTTGTTGACTGAATCAAGAAGTTATCTTTACAGTGTTTGTATTCTCAGACTGCATTAATGTCTACAGCATCTTGGCTGTGGATGACTGCGAATTCTGCCATTATCTGCAATTTTTCAAGAATGTCCCATACTAAGCACTTTCTTAATACCAAAATATATGTTATTCCATTGTAATGATCATAATCTGCTTTTGTGATCTTTGTCATAGGTGTTGATTCATATGTGCTCACATACAATACTTACTTGGTGAAGCAGAGAATAGTAACATCACCATGCATCATTTGATATGACTGAGTGTAGTAATCAGATTGAATATACTTCAAATGTGGGGATGCGAGTACTGCACTGTAACATAGTTGATGGTTTAATAGTCTTGGCTTCTCTCATTAACTGCAAACTTAACTGATTGGAGTTTGAATCCTACTGTTATCTTATAGTTGCTGTCATGGACATTCCTTATATACAAAGGAAGACTTGCATGTTACTTGTAACCTATTTGAGTAATCTCTGTTTTGTACTGCAAAATTTTTCATGCCAAAGAAAACTATGTATTCTTATGCTATCTTCAGTAAGTTTAGATAATTCCATGCCACTTATATATTACCACATTTTTCTTGTGCTCCTATTGCAGCTTATATGCAAAATAAACAATAACTGTATCTTCAGAATTATATATTGAATGATTACTAGTCCCTCTCATTAATATTTTGCCGAGTAAAGAGAGTTTGGGAACAGTGAAGTGGAATGTGCATTCCATTTGAGGGTGTGTTGTAGTCACAGTTTTCATATACAGAAAATATACCCATGTGTTCCTATGACTGTGGCATATTTGGAGGGTTAGTATAAGAGGTTACGTGTATGACTACAGTCTATGTTACTTTTGTTGTGGGTTCAAATCCCACATCAGACATGTATGTACACTGTCTATTTGTTACATAGTCCAGAACTGACAAGTGTTACAAATTCTACATATAAGATTGCATTGCTATTGCTTTGAGTGTGCATACTATTGTTGACTTAAGCAACAGTTGTCCTGCATGTGCTGTATGCTATATGACAGTATGTATGTGTGGCTTGTATTACTGGAGGATGCATGCTACGATTATGAGGCCGTTTCCCTTAACACTTCTGTGAATGTAGCACAGCATTTTTTTAATTAAATTGAAATGTGTCTATTAAAGACAATATATTTCTTTGGATGATGCATTGAGACAGTGTCACATGTTATCCAGAAGTCACCTCATTGATCCTTATTAATGCATAGACAGGGACATATTGCATGTCATGTTACAGCTGCATAGTCATAGATCACTGTTACTATACTTCCATGAAGTTCTTCACCCAGAGAAATAAATCACTTAGCTAGGTAGGAAAGGTTACAGGCTTTGGTGCGATCATAGCCAAATACTGTAGGTTTGAATCCAGTTGCAACCTACCTAATTTTTCCAAAATACACATACACAGGAGTGTCATACATCTACATCATAAATATAACACTAAAATGTATCTCTATACTAATTGTGACCTATGATTGCATGACATTGCTGGATAATGTGATTGCTTTACTAACAGTAAATTCTGAACTGACTTATCTTAATGTTACATGCTGCTAAACCTCATAATCCACAGTAGATATGGAAACTTAATCTTTCTTTGCATTTTGTTCTTGCAGGTGCTGAAGATTGCGCCCATAATACAGCTTTGTTCATTCAATGTTGCACAGGCTTTAGGAGTAGCAAAGGGAGAGAGGTATATATTATTATCTTTAGCCTTATGTATACATAGTAGGGCCAATATAATGTGTCAATTTCCTGGATGTGAATGTTATTCAGATACCATCCATGCATGCCAATTAGATGTCCAGATTCCCAGCATGCATCCTTGAGGTATATATTGTAACTGTAAATTTATTAAGTATACCTTTCATTAAGCATTTTTTGTGTGACAACTGCATGTGTGCAACTCCTTCCAATGTTAATGTCTTACATTGAGGATATATGTTGTTCATTGGCAAAAACAAATTTTCAGTCAGCTTTGTTATACTTGTACAGAGCAAGAGCTGTCTTTATCTTACACATAAGTTGTATGTGCTACTGTGTTGGTGGATACTTTTGATAGTATACAATATACCTTTAGTGTTTTAACTGTGTTGACAGCAGAGTTTGAGAAACTTGTACATAGTAATGGCTTCCAGCTTGCAACATGTCGTGCATGACTTGCCTATTGATTTGTTGAAAGGGTATCTGCCGTCTCATATCATCAGTTATGATGGCAGGGTTGTGAACCTATATATTGCTTGAGTTCCACTCTGTTAGCACCTATGTGTAGTTGCAGAGGTCTATTTAAACACTATCATATATAAATAATGGCACTCTACTGTTTCATGAGGCAATCAACATGGCAATTTGTTTACTCCTTACTGTGTATTTAAATCTGTATTGTAACTGGCCGTCTTTATGCACAATCAGACAAAATTTAGGGCATATAGTAGAATCTCCATTTAAATACTGCTTTTATACATGTCATTATATTACTTCTGGGTCCATAGGCACACATGACTTGACAGGAACACGTATGTACATCTTTTATATAAATAAAGCATGATCTATACAAAACCATGCTGCCATTTGACATAGCATACTATTCAGAAGTGACCATGAAATTTGTTTCCATTTTGAATCTGAGTATGTTGTGATGTTATGTGTTTCCCATGATACACTGCACGACTCATGTGCATTTGAATTTCAGATTCAGAATTTAATATATGGAAATGGTGATATTCTGTGTATCACATAACTGACAGATGTTATCTCTACATGTAGTACACAATGCATATATTACACTGTTTTGACTGCAAGTTACTGTTGTAATGGCACCTCAACATATGTGCATGTGGTAATCATTGTAGTGAGATCATATGTACCTGACACTTTATCAGTACTGCTTTTGAAAACATGCAGAGATTGACATGACATAATTTTAGTGTTATATTTATGATGTAGATGTATGACCCTCCTGTGTATGTGTATTTTTGAAACATTAGGTAGGTTGTTACTACTAAACATATACTTATATTGGTGATTTATAACTTGATGTTTCATATGACATATTGCAAATGTTGATATCGTGTGTTGCATTTTTAACATGTTCCTAGGTTCATGTGGATATTGATGTGTGTCTATAGATTATTAATATTTATGTTAAGAGATGATGTCATTGTTTCATACATCATCACTTCAGCATGTGATGCAGAAACAATTAGCTTGGCATAATGGTTAAGGTGTTTAATTTACCAATGCAATGTGCAAGGTTTGATTCTCACACTGGGTAATTAGCTTGGCTAAAAATGGTCCAAAAGGGCACTTAACCTAATAGTACTCTATGAATCAATGCTTTTGTCTGCATTTGAACACTTTACTTACCATTCATTAATGTGACCTTTACACTTGTATTATGTCTTTCTATGATCATAACAATAGGTAGATTATTAATACACCAGGCATTTATACGGTGTGTTGTTGCTGTCGATTGAACATTTGATATTCTCTAATTCTGCTACCTTATGTCGACATATACTGCTAGTATACACATTTCTAGGTCTTTATATTGTTCTTTAATGACTGCATAAATGCCAGCAGGTTCATATATTTTTTGATGCATTAGTTGCACCTTGACCTATGATAGTAGTCGCCATGTAGATTACATATCAATAGTTTAGGATATGTATGTATGAGTGTTACCTCCTTTGCATGCCATTTTACACTTCTCTGCCATGTAAGAAAATATCTGATACTTCTGATCTGTTACATTTCAAATGCTAATGCCATGATGTCATAACTAACTTAGAAACTGGCAATAAATTGACTGCCATGTGACTTACATGATGTGTGTTTGAACAAAGGTGTATGGGTATGTTGTTGTCATCTTCATCCCATTCTGTGAATGCATTAAATATGAAAGCAAACCATTCTCTGTTGCCCAGTACAATGTGACTTGCATAACCCATTAGACAGTGTAAGGGTTTTGTCGATTCCGCATTTGCTTAGAAACATAACTGATAGAGTAATTCTCATTAAGTAACACTCTGTTACTCCATAAGGTGTATGATATTCTTGTAGTAAGTATTGCTGTTTTTCTTTTAATGTTGAGGGTCTTTCAAGAATATGTACAGATGTGCAATTATTGGGATGTTACAGAGTGTTGCACCCATGCTAGTCTACCAGTCCACTGACAAAGATGACAAAAAACACAACCACTTCCTGCTGAGTCAGACTCTGAGGACCAGGCCAGATATCAGGACGATGATGATTTTGAAGGGTCAAGACCACCTCACACCATCATATCAGCAGACTGCCATGGATGACATTCTCCACCACAACACATAGATGACTTCAGGGACCAGTTATCTCATGTTGTCACAGATGTGATCCAGACCCAGATGAGAGACATGACCCTAAGTATAGTCTATGTGATCTGCACATGTAATGCTGCCACCATGATGTCTTCCTATTTAGCTTATTTGCATTATTAAGCACACATCTGTGCAAGAATCCCATTCTGCTGTCATGTTTGTTGGTTGTACTTCATGATGCACACTGCACAATTTGTTTCATATGGAGCTATAGATTTTTGCTGATGTATGACAGTTGTTATGATATGACAGTCTCATTATCACCATATTGTCATGTTCTCAACAGATGCTGACATACCGGCAGACAGTGTTACGGATGGCAGGGCATTTATTCCTGCACTCTGTATGCAACTTGCCTCTTCTGCATGCAGTGCACTGTAACAATATTACTGCATAATGTGCATAAATGGTCAGTTTTCATCGTTTCATCGTTAGCAACTGTGATGTATTATAATTTTTACATTTCATAACACAGCACACATAACAAAGTAGTGCCATTCTCCTGAGAAGACTTTCAAATGATTGACATACAATATAAAATGTACGTTTGTACATATTTTGCACAAACTCAGTCACATTTCAGTTTTGTTATGCCTGTTTACATACATGGCATATCTATGTATATGTTCCAATAGTGACCTTGTTGTATCAGGAAGCCCCATTGGTACTATGTGATGGTGTGTGGTTAATGATGGTTAATGAGTAATTGTGTGGTGTTTAAGACAGTGTTTTATTTTTATCAATGTAATGTATGCCTCTGTTGAGTAAATATCCACAGCCTATCACATTACCGACATTACTGACGTGGACTGAGATTTCCCATTATTTTTGGGAATTCCATGTCGTTATAGTATGAACGGTACTAGTGGTGATTACCTACATCATGCATCCTACTTATTCAGGCACACACCACTGTGGTGTGCATATTGCCTATATTCTACCATATGTACACTTTGCCTGTATAAAACACGTCAACATACCTAACCAGTGGTCATTATGAATAATATGGCAGCCTTCCTCTGTATGGCTGTATGATTGAATGCCCCTAACATGAAAAGTACATTAGTCATCCAATGTACATCTAAACTATGTATGTGTATTTCACCCACAGATGGTGTGCCATACTTGCATATCTACAACTGTCCTCTGATCGGTCATACACATTCATATGTTGTATTTATATTACTTTCTGTGAGTGTGCCACCTGTCATCTTATATTAACATGGTAATATGTATGAATATGTGAAATTTGAAGTTACTTTTGAAATGTACCTTTGCCATTTGCTGCTTTACTGTTGCACATTACTGTGTTGTTTGCATCATTCACACACCGACATGTTTAAAGCCATCACTGATGCACATTTATCACACACTGGTCATTTATTTAATGTACCTCGCAAGGACTTGCAACCAGTCTTGTGTTGTGGACACGTGCATGTGCAATTTATCTCCCTAGCTATGTTTGATATGCTTTAGTCTGTGCCAGCTTTTTCTTGCTAGCATTTCCTTACTAATGTTGATCTATGCTCCCCATGTCCCTTCCCCCTTATATCTTTGGCCTATAAGTTTCACATATACATGGCATATGTATATGTGTACGTACACCTTCCTGTAATGTATCATCACTATAATTTAGGTGTACCACCATGTTAGGTACCAAAAACACATGCAGGGCATCTAGACACAAGGCGGTGGCTACTGAGTAGATTACATCCAAGTATATGTTTTACCTGTGTGCTGTGCATTACCCAGATATTTGTATGCTTCCTGAATATGCACAGGCTGGCATTCCTTACCCATTATTATTCATATGCCATCTGATACTGTATATGTATCATTGTGTTGTTCGTATTTCATGTCATTGGTGTGGGTTAAGTGTGATCAGCCTTCTTCATGTTTGGCTTATGTGATGTCATTGCATGTCACACATCTACTTTGCATACTTGAACAACATCTGTGTTGCCTCTGGAATGGAATGTGTTCTTCGATGTATGGATCCCCTTTCTCTTGTGTTGGTAATGTGTGTGTGTGTGTGTGTGTGTGTGTGTGTGTGTGTGTGTGTGTGTGTGTGTGTGTGTGTGTGTGTGTGTACTTATTGGTTTATTAAACAGCCACATTATTCTTTTGCTGTAGAAATGCTGTTAGGCGTTGTGCTTTCTTATTTACCTATCACATGCTCGGCTGGAAGATCTAGTCAATCTGCTTCTGCACATCCTTGACTGGATGTGATCATTGTTGCTCAGCTTACATTTGCACTGCTAACAGCCTTGTAGATGATGGTGTTTGATGTTCACTGTGTACTGCACTCCCCATTTAATTTTCTTTGACATATGCCTTCTGTAGATCAGAGTGTTTGTGCTATATCTTTAAGAAGAATATCAAGGACTGTATGTGCACATATAAATACCAGACACATTCTATTCCCAGTGCCATTTTGAGAGTGCAGCCAGAGAATGAGCATGTATGATTGCAGTAGTTAGCTTGTGTGTAAGTTACTTAAGTTAATGTCACTAAACTTATATCGTGATGTGCTTGCATATAATAAAGCTGTTTGAATGGAACCCACAAAGACTCTACTATATTGTCCAAAGTAGGAGAGCCACATGGTGTCAGAACTGGGATTCCACAGAATGATTTTTAGAGCCATGAGGTGCGGAGATAACAGTGAGGGTAAACTAAGAGAAAAGGACACCAAAAAGAGCTAAAACAGAAATAAAGATAATGATAATTTGCACCAACTGCTTATTTTATAAAAAAGATAAAACATTACAAAGGCATGAACTGCATTATTAAACAAGCTGGAGGCACAAAAGTTGTATTAACTAAGTAGAATGTTTAAAATTAAGATATTTGATGAAATGATTATCAGAGAAGCAAAACAAGTATGTTTTAAAGCAAAACTAGTGTGTGTGAAGCAAAATGGGCATGTTTAGAGTAAAACAAGCACAAAAAAGTACAATGGGCCTGAAAAGAGATTAAATGCGCAAAAACGAATATAATAAGGACAAAAAGGGCACATTAAGCAATGTGGCTGCATATTTTTGGCAAAGTGCTGTGTTTTTGCATAACTACAGCTTCATGTTGTATCATGGGCAAAACTAAAGTTATTTGAAGTATCTAAAAGTGTGTAAAAGTGCTTACAGTGTGTGCTTATTACTGTGCATGTATTCCAAAGAGTTTATTTGTGAGCAAAGTGCAACTATTTCATGAAGTACAGTCAAAGTATCGCCATTTTGAAAAGTTTATTGTACTGGGTGTGTCTATTCGCAAAGTGCTGCCATTACAGAGTGTTTCATGCACTATAAAGAAATGCCTAGCAAGGTACCGCCATTTTAGGGAAATTTCAGTGTGCTGTGTACAGTTTATTCACAAAGTGCCATTACTTCAAAATGTTTTTGACAATGTGCTTCTCTTGCCCAGTTCATTTGCATCATAAAGATAACAGTTATTTGAAATGTTGCTTAAACTGATGAGAGTCAATTTCTTGCAGTTCAGTGAATTTCAAGAGTATTACAGTGCCCAAGAGACTTATTTCGCAAAGTTCAGTTATATAGAGACTTGTTGTGCTATTGGGCAAAGTTACAAATACTGGCATATGTCTGGCATGTGTGTGTATGTGTATGGGTTCATTCTTAATTGCAAAACCCTTTACTGGTATGTGCTATGGCAGACAGATTTCAAAAGCCCTTACCACTTTTGTTTGATCAGAATATTGCAGAGAACGGGAGAATATTTGAGCAAGAGTACACAATTTCTATACAATCTGCGTATTCAGATAAAGATGCACACACCAGGGCATTCATTTTGCTAAACTTAGCTGGGTCAGAAGCCATAGAAAGAGAGCATTCATTTGTGTATGCACCAGTAATTTATGAGGGAGAAGTTGAAAACCATCATATTGTTGTACAGGCTGAATCAAGGAAAGACCCCAACTGTTTGAAGTGGAATTTCAGAGAAATGTGTAACTCTCAGACAAATAGTACACTAGAGAGGCATTTGTTTTATAAGAGAGATCAGAAACCATGGTAAACTTTTGCAGCTTATATAACTGACTTGAGAAACAAAGCTAAAATGTGTCACTTTGGAGATTTAAAAGATGAGTTAATAAAAGACAGGCTCATGTGTGGTTTTAATAGTGCTGCTGTGAGAAAGATTTTTCTTTGTGATACTGGTTTAATGTTGAGTAAAGCCATTGAGATTTGTCAAATCTATGAAGTTACAGAAAAACACTCAAGTATGCTTGCAAGTGACAAGAGCATGGTTTCAGTAGGCTCCAGAGTAAATGTAGATGGCATGCAGCACATGGCAAACAGAAATAGGCCTACTAAGTACATAGCAGCCACAAACCCTGTTGGTTCACCATAGAAACAATGTAGTTTTCCAGCAAGGTCTAAGACCAATTCAGTTTAAGGAGCATCCTCAGTGCAGTACAAACATGAATTAGCAAAGCCCAAATCCAGCTTTATTAACTGTCGCAACTGTGGTGCCAATCATGAGTCTAAAAGAGAGAAATGCTTAGTGTTTGGTCAGCAATGTCACAAGTGTAAAAAATTTAATCATTTTCAACATTTTTGCAAATCAGGCAAACCCCACACAGTTGTAAAGAAAGGTCACACAAAAAAGTAAGTTGATCAAGTAGAGTTGCAGCAGTCCACTTTTTATGCAGATGGTGTTTCAGTGATTGTTGGAAGAGTTGATGCAGTGAATTTATTGGCAAAGAGTGAAGTGTTTTGTACAGTCTGGATCAATAGTAAATCCAAAGAGTCTAAAGTAGACACTGGTTCAAAGTGTAATGTCATATCTACAGACACATTTGCTAAATTGAGAACTAATGAACAACTCAGTGTGGCCAATAATGCAAAACTTGTTGCTTATGGAGGTGAAGAAATTCAAACGGAAGACTCAGTGATGCTTTCATGTTATTTGGCTAAGAAATGTTACAACTTGTTATTCTATATAGTCCAAAGACCAGTACAGTCATTATTCTGTCTCAAAGACAGTCTGTGAATGAACCTGCTTTCTTTTAACAAAGAAGTTCATCACATAAGTGAATATTCTAGTTCTAATTATTCTGAAGCCATTTCCTCAGAGTATGCTGATGTTTTCGATGACAAATTGGGCAAACTTCCAATTGTGTATTCCATGAAGTTAGACCCAGAGGGCAATGCAGTAGTCAGACAAGCAAGAAGAGTTCTGATAGCTATGCAGGATAAAGTCAAGGCTCAGTTGGATAAAAATGGTACAGCAAGGTGTAATTTGTCCAGTTACAGAACCAACTGAATGGGTGTTGTCTGTGGTAGCAGCTCACAAAAAAATGCTCAGATGAAATTAGAATTTGTATTGACCCAAGAGATTTGAACAAAGCATTGAACAAACCGCATAATCCAATGTGTACAGTCGAAGAGGTCACAGCTCTAATATCGAATGCCACTGTTTTTTTCTGTCTTGGATGCAAAGCGTTAATTTTGACAAGTGATGCTTGATCACAAATCCTCATTACTAACCACTTTTGGTACCCTGTTTGGCAGATACAGATTCCTAAGTATGCCATTTGGAATAAATTCTGCAAGTGAAATCTTCCAGTGTGCAATGGAGCAAATTTTTTCAGGTTATCCCTGTGCCATAACAGTAGATGTTTTATTGGTTGGAGGCAATGGTGAAACAGAGCATGACAGAAATGTAAAGAAGGTTCTAGACAGAGTAAGTGAAATAAACTTGAAGGCCAATCCTCTAAAGTCCAAATTAAGATTACCAGAAGTTACATATGTAGGTCATTTATTTACCTGTACTGGCTAGAGACCAGACCCGACCAAGCAAGCAGCTATTCTTGAGATGTCATCATCAGACAATATTCAAGTTCTACAGCATTTCTTAGGCATGATCAACTATTTAGGCAAGTTTATACCAGACTTCATTGAGTTGACAGCACCTTTAAGAGAACTGATGTGCAAAAATGTTACATGGTCATGGCTAGAACAGCACTAGAAGGCATTTGAAGACCTTAAGCAGAACATTGCCACCCCATCTACATTAAGACACTATGATGTAAATAAACCAGTCACCCTTTCCTGTGATGCTTCAAAATTTGGTCTTGGTGCAGTTATTCTTCAAGAGGGCAGACCAGTAGCCTATGCATATAGATCACTTACCCAAACTGAGATGCAATATGCTCAAAATGAGAAATACCTGTTGGTGATAGTATCTGCATGTTCAAAGTTTCATAATTATATTTATAGTTGAGCTATTCAGATGAAAACTGGCCACCAACCTCTAGTTTCTATTCTAAAAAAGCTTATGTTTTCAGCTCCAGTAAGATTACAAAGAACGATACTTAAATTGCAAAAGTACAAATTCAAGATGGTCTATACAAAAGGCAATCTAATCTGTCTGGCTAATACCTTATCCAGTTCACCCAGAAATACAAAGGAACAACTTGACACAGAGAATTTGGACTTTGATGTGATGGCAGTGCATAATTTCTCTACCACTAGACTTGATGAGCTGAGAGATCATACAAACACTGATCCAATTTTGCAAAAGCTCAATCACTACATTAATGCTGGTTGGTCATCAAAGCAATCTAGTGTACCACCTGAAGTGCAAACATATTTTCCTTACAGAGATGAAATGTTGATGGAAGATGACATTATTTTCAAAGGTCCTAAAATTGTTATTCCTGCTTCCTTACAACAAGAATATATCCAGATTTTGCATCTTGGTCATCCAGGTTCCGCATCCACTAAGAGAAGAGTGAGAAAACTAGTATTTTGGCCTTCATTACTGAAATACTTTGATAAAGTACTTTCTTCTTGTTCAGTATAAAATAGTACTAGATCACATTTGCAAAGAGAACCACTTCAGCTAAGTCCAGTTCCTGAACTACCTTGGTCGACAGTAGCCACTGATATCTTCGAGTGGAACAATCAGCATTACATGTTATTAGTAGAGTCTTATTCGAATTGGTTTGAGATTGACTTACTACCTAATTTAACATCCACTACTGTTATTACTAAGTTGAAACATCATTTCTCAGTCCATGGTAGTCTACACAAAGTTGTTTCTGACAATGGTACTCAATTTACTAGTCAGTTATTTCAGAAATTTGCAAGAGAATGGGATTTTGTACATGTTACTAGCAGTCCTGAATATCCACAGTCAAATGGGTTAGCCGAATGTGAAGTGCAGAGTGCAAGGCAATTACTTGAAAGCTCAGCGCGTGAGAATACCAATGTGTTTGTGAATTTACTTAATCTCAGAAACATGTCTTGTGATGATATTCTTGGCTCACCTGCTCAAAGACTTCTATCCAGGCAAACCACAATGACACTACCTATTAGTTCCAGTTTATTGAGGCCTAAAGCTAAGAACAGCAGAATCATCAAGGCTCAATTTTTCAAGAAGCATTCTATCCAGAAGTCCAGTTATGATAAATCAAGCAGATTTCTTTGTCCGTTGAGGGAAAGAGAGACACTAAGGATACAAACAGTGAAAGGTTTAAAGCGGATTGGTCAAGTTACAGCTATATTTGCCAAGCTGAGATCCTACCTTGCAGAATTTGAGGGTGTGGAGTACAGGAGAAATCACAGATGTCTTCTTCCTTTACCAGAATAATCATTGCAGCATTGTTCCTGTGATGCAGACTCTATATCTCACAGTGAACCAAATGTTGTTTCCATAGCAGAGTGTGTTTCAACCTCTATTTCCATTCCTGAAGATGTTCCCAAGTACTTCCAAAGTTGAACATTCTGTAGAGACAGCTCCAGTTGCTAAAGCAAAATCCCAGTTTTATGTCACCTGATATGGTCGAATATCCAGGCCCAGTGAGAAATATGCAGCAACATGCACTTAACTGTATATATGTACCTAGGCTTGTATAATTGCATGACAAAGAACTACTTGTATTATCTGCATGCCAAATAGATTCTTAATGTTGCATGATCTATTTCTCAAAGAGGGAGCATGTAGATCAGAGTGTATATGCTGTATCTTTAAGAAGCATATCAAGGACATTGTAGTTTGGAAGGTACTGCTCACATAAGGGTGTACCTCGGTCACCCAAAGCTTCTTCAATGGATGTTAATGTTTCCAATATGTGTTCAGTGCATATGAATGCCAAAGCAGGAATCTTTTACAGAGAAGAGCAAACTGTGTTTCAGTACTATACACTTGAGTCAAATTAAGCTTCTGCATTTGCCTCCACAGAATCTGGCACAGGTGAAACCAGCAACCTTTTGCTGTACTATTAGGAAGGTGCTTCACTATGCACTGCCCCTTTTTCAAAATCACTTAAAACCATTTTGGGCCTTAATTGCTGTTGGAATTCCTCACATATAGACAGCAGTGTTGCCCAAAACTGGTCATAACACTCTTCACATTTTGAAGCGAGTATACCATACACAACGGGCACAACTTTATTGTGAACAGTACCTTCCAAACTACAATGTGCAGAGTACACCTGCTTACATTCTCGAGTGCAAATGGGGGAGGTCCCATCCACCAAAATAAATTCTGAAATACATAGCACAGCCAGATTACTTTCTGTTGTCATAATAGCAACATCATTTGTATGACTCCTTAAGCCACTGTGTTTAATAATGAACTGCCCCTGCTTCAAAGGCACTATTTCTGGGCTGAGATCCTTCAAACTAGCCAAGTCCACTCTAGGATGTGCACTGTTCCTACACCTCACCCTATGGACACATTGTTTTAGTGCATCGGTATTGGTCATAGTAGTGACAACATCCGTGGACGTGCTTGCTAGAACCTCTGTCTGCTTAGCTCTCCTTTTAATTTTCTCATGGACCTTCATTTGTTCTACTGTCAAAACATCAGGTGCATGGAAATGTGCTATACTTTTCTGTAATTTCTCTCCACTATCCCCTTTTTCAGTTACACTTCTGCTTAGATTTCTGTGTACAACATCAATAATTCTTTACTAATGTTTTCTTCTCCAGATAGTACTGGTAGCCATCTATGCATAGTATCAACCGACCCTTTTGCAACATTATCGTGCCATAACTAGTGCCAATTACTCCTGGACAACTCAATGCATGCTGATCAGCCATCTTATCATAGCAAACCTATAAGTTAATCACAATTTCAAGATTACAAATGTATGTATGCACTACATGAGGATAACTACAACCTCCCTATAGTGTCAACATGCTCTTGTAGCACTCCATGCATAAAGGCCTCATACATTATATACCGGTCACTGACATAGGTACGTGCTATCTGCACTTCAAAGACACCATGTAACCATTGGCAAACCATTCTACCACATCACTTCCACAACTCACACTGCAAAACAACTATACTATCACTTATACATGCAGATATTATCAGTAGTAGGTTACATATGCAGTTGTATTCACACAACAGGACATAGTAAACATTTTAACTGTTACAACAATATTGCCACTTAAAGCACTATAAACTCATTTAGCAGGTTATATGGTGACAGTCAGCTAAATATAGCAGCTATATCATCCAAACATGGCATTATTTATAACAGGCATATATTGACAGTAACTGTATTTTTGCCTGGTAGAATTCAACTGCTACTCTAGGCACATACTGAACTACAGATTTATAAGGTAATATAATTGCTAATCGGTATGACAATAGCATACTACAGTTACTTCAGCAAACGCACATACAGATTATTATAGACGGCTCTACAATTAAATGTACAGTTGATGTGTCAGGCTATAGTTGTAGTACTAATAGATAAATAAAAAGAGCAACAAATGCAGCCACTGTAAATAAACTTGACCTTCTCCAAGAATGTGGAACAATAAGTATAAGTAGAAAATATGGAGAACAGAGAGACCACAGCATAAAACCAACGATTTATTCAAGTCCAAAAATTCAACAGGTACCAACAGTAAGTGCTTTCACATCCAACTGATGCTTCTTCAGACTTCATTCAAACAAAACATTCACTCCATTTAAATATATCATCAATTAGATGAATTAAGTAACCAATTAACCAATTTCTGATCTTAAAGGTAAAATCTTTTAAAACATAATACATATGCAAGATATACATCTATATGAGCATAAATATAAAAATAAGTAAATCTTTTAAGTAAATCTTTTAAAAGTTACTTAAGCCTTCTAGCGGCAAGTAGAGGTTTTATAGAGGCTCGCTCATTAAGACCAGGGCACTTATCGGCCTGTAGCTTAACTATCCAGTACAGTTCTTTTTGTTCAGTAACATTTTTCTTGTCTCTTAATCTTGAGCCACATCCTACCCTACAAATAACTAAAAATTGAAAGGTATGTGTTCTATTGACCCTTATATGTTTAGCTAATGCACTTCTTTCAATATCATCATTACGGATAGCTGAAAGGATTTCCCTAACTCTATCATGAAGTGACCTATTCATCATACCTACATAAAATGATGAGCAGTCATTACAAACTGCTAAATATATCAAATCATTAGTGGTGCATGTGGCCTTAACTTTAAATTCATATCTAATGCCAGTAATGGGGTGTATGAAAATGTTGTCCATGCTCAAAGCTTTACATATACTACACTTGCCACAAGATACTAACTATGGTTGAACTACTAGCTTATCCTGCCGATGTTGTTTATTTGTACTGCACAACAATCTCTTTAAATTCTTTTTATTCTTATATTTAAAGTGTGGTTTATCAACCACAAACTCTTTAATTTGTGCATCAGATTCCAGAATGAACCAATTCCGTTTCACAACATCCCTTACTACATCAATATTACTAGAGTATTGAAGACTTAAAGATATCCTATTCAAATTATATTTACCTTTTTTATTATTATTACTAACAATCCTAGTTTCCAAATTAATATCACTCATATATGGTTTGGCTTTTGGACTTCTTAAATTTTTAACATATCCAAGGTTATAATCAATTTCTTCCAACTTATATTTACGTTCAACCAACTCACCCCTAAAACTGTTCTATGCAACACCAGCAGTAGAACGTCATATACTTACCCTTCCTAGGTATTCCTTACTGTCCAGTATGCTGCTGTCAGTATGCTGCTCGTCACTAAATTGTCACTAAATTCCTCCCAGACTGTCTTTACATCTGCTAATATCCTCAAGATTCTTACTCGTGCTATGCGGCAGCATCCCTATATGCGACTACATCATAGCGTCAGACAAGAATGCAACACAGCTGTGTTGTCGTCATCTTAGAATGCCAGATTCCTTTCTTTATATACATCACATATATGTGCAGTGAATGTGCATGAAATGACCATTCATGTATTCTTTTACTACATGTTTTCATTATTAGTACAAACCTGAGCAGTGCAGCAGTGTATATGTGCCATGTAGCCATGTCAGGGTGAGGGTGAGTGGGGACCAGATGGGGGACCAGGATGGAGGTGGAGTCAGGAGTCTGTGGGGCAGTGTGTGTCTGTCTGTGGAATCCTGACAGGCTTATAATGAGGAGAGGGAGGTAGAGATGTGTATGTTGTAGTGGGTGTGTCCCCTTTGTGGTTAATAGTATAATAGTATATTGCCATATTTTCACTACAGCATATGTACCTGTTGTTTATATCTTCATCTGGCAAAACCTTTTTTTTCTACAGCCATGTTATATAGGTTGGTGCCTAGCAAATAACCTTGCAAAGCATCAGCTGATAGTTTTGTCTGTTACAGATTGCTGTTATTGTATCTTCCTTTGTCCCTTTACTTTAGAAATGTAATTTGATGTTTGTTGTTTTATTTCTATTTATTTCTATTCATTTATGTTAAAATTTTGTGCAACATCTGCTGCAGTTGTGCAAGTAGGGTGACAGAGGTGTCCACCCCACCTTCAGGTCTGGCCTTTTTCACCCAGCATTTCACTGGCATTACCAGGTGTTCACAATTTGTCACCTGGGGGAATTGGTGGAGGTGACAGAGGGAAATAGTGAACAGGAAGCTGAAGAACCAAAATGTCCTTCATGGCTCTGAACAACCTGCAGCAGAGGCAGGTGATGTGAAAGTCAGGTGATGACTGGATATTTCAAAGTGTGGTAGTGTAGTGTGGGTATAGTAATAGATATACGCACCTAGTAGTAGCCACCATAGTTCCTAGCCATTCCTCTGAGTCACCTTCCCTTTTGTTATTGTTACACCACCGCCACCAATAACCTACCCTATCCTCTCTGTTGTGCCATTTTGTTTCTTTGTTCTCCCTTTTTGTGTTCCTTTTTGCTTTTTTGTTGTTTGTCTGTGTTTTATGTTTGATTGCCTGACCCTGCTTCCACCCATTTAACTTTTGTTTTTCATCCCCTGTCTTCCCTTTACATTCTTTGCCAAAAAGAGTACATCCTTACTCCCCCCATTGTCACTCTAAGTTTCAGTACTATAACAGGCTACTATATAACAGGGCATGGAATCTTACTTACCATTTCACCTGGAGAGCTGCTTAATTCTTAACTAATGACTGAATCTAAGATGATGATCTGAGATGAAATGACAAAACAACAACAAAAACAGTACAGTAATCAACAATTAGTAATATCACAAATAGCTATAAGCGAAATAAGAGAGCAGTTATAAGCCATGTATACTTGCAATACGAGGACTGGTCTGTCATTAACATAGAAGATAAGGATGAAGATCAGGATGATCCCCTTTATCTCACTGACACCAACCACTACCCTGGGAAGAATGTGCCAGGCATTAA
Source organism: Protopterus annectens (assembly GCF_019279795.1). Taxonomy (NCBI): domain Eukaryota; kingdom Metazoa; phylum Chordata; order Ceratodontiformes; family Protopteridae; genus Protopterus; species Protopterus annectens. Next base: position 1,023,663,735 of record NC_056746.1, on the reverse strand, counting down.
CCTTACACTATGGGCCCTAGTAAAAGTCCCAGTTAGGTGTTTCCGTTGGTCCCTATATAGCAAGAAAATAAATATTTTACTTTCCATGGAGCAACCCTGCCTACCCAACCCTGTGGAAGGTAAGGCCATTCAATTCAAGGTCATTCAATCATATGACTATAGTAGCCATCTTGTGGTGATTGTTGATTCAATATGAACATACTGTACATCTGTACATCATAGTATTAGTGTTGTGGTGTGGGTGGTACCATGGAGTGAAAATACACAGTGTGGTATAATGTTATTAGGGTGTAAGAAATACCATGAAAAGAGTGAGAAGCATCACAGTGGGCTATACAATTGCAATATATTCTCACCATGTCCCTGAAGGGGTCAATGACCCATCAAAACATGCTCAGTGTGCTTTGCAGGTGCCCATGTGAGTTCATGAAGGTGACAGTGCACACAAATTGAGTGGAATTGTAATTTTATCAGTTTGGATGTATTGTCATTGGTACACTTATGTAGTGATTCATGATATCTATGGCAGTGTCCTACTGTATACTGAGTTGGGTTGCTGGCTGCAAATGATAACCATTTTACTACTGTAAGGTACTTGTATGCACAGATAATATACTGCCTTGGTATGGTACTTTGAGATTAATCAATGTTGCAGGATAAATTCCACACAAGTTATGAGTATTCTGTCCTTTTAGACTCTTCAGGTGCATTACAGGATCCAAGGGATGAGATCTCCACCTACTAAATGCTGATATGACACTGTTAGAAGGTGTTCTGCTGGGTGAAAATATAACCCACAGCTGTGACAGGACTGCTTGGGTGGTGTGTGTGTGTGTATGTGTGTGTGTGTGTGTGTGTGTGTGTGTGTGTGTGTGTGTGTGTGTGTGTGTGTGTGTGTGTGTGTGTGTGTGTGTGTTGGGGGGGTTATCTGTATGTCAAAAGTATGTTAAACTGTGAGAGTACTGTACTTAATAATAGTCATTATGTTGTGATTAATGAGTCTACTACTATGGGTTGTGGTTTTGGGGGAGCATAGGTGGCACAGTGCAAAAGTGTACAGAGTAGACATTTATGCACTAGTCATCCAGGGTGGTAATGTTTTGTGTAATATACCCTAAACACGTTGCCTCCCTATGTACTGTAGTGGTTGGGGAAGTATGTGCAGTAGTGTTAAGTGGCATGAAGAGGGATGGCTTACAGTTCTTCTGTGTTACCTTGGGTTTAGCTAATGGATCCCCTGGGTTCTTTTCTGACTACACTTGACCTGACCATGGTGAGAAATTAGTGTAGGACATGTTAAATCCATGGCAGGTGTAACACTTTGGATCATGGTCATCATACTTTGATGTTACATGTCAGACCTGTGCTACTTCTTTGGTGTGGGGGGCATGGGGAAAGTGCACACACATACCCAGATAAAAGGGTATCTGTGTACAGTCTGAAATTTCTGCATGCCCATATCTGCTGAGATGGGATAGATGACATCAGTGCTATTAGTGGGCAAAATTAGAATTAGGAGCAAATCCCAAGAAGACCCTCTGACATGCGTGGTGCTGTATGCACTAGTACAGTCCACTTGGCAGAGCTGCAGAGGGTCACACAAGGAGGGGGACCCACTGTCTGGACCACCTTTAGGAGTTCCTAGTATCTCTGCATGGGGGTATAAACATTTCTGACAGACATCAGTGCAGAGTTGCATGGGGCACTGCCAATAAATGTTGATGATGCACCAGGTACGTGAGTCGGAATCTTAAGTATTGCAATAGCAATACACTGCAAGGTGATATGATGTATAAGCATGGCTTCTTTGTTTTATAAGAACATCATGTTTACAGTTGCAACTGTGTCCTGACCTCAGTGTTCTTTTGCTTGGGTAGCCTATGACTGTTGCACAGTGTGACCAGTATGTGACGATTGAGTGAAGATAGATGAAGGCTGCCAGCCTAGCCAGATAGAAATTTGGAAATAATTCTGTCATCTGTAAATATAAATGTAAACCACAGGCTTGTTGTTTTAAATGGTAAAAATAGTGTTACATGTGGAACTGGAAAAATGTAACAATAGTGCACTCTACTGACCAAGCAAAGCATGTTGTGACCCTTTGATGTTAAAACTTGCAGCCAGTAAGTCTAGAGTGAGGCATCATGCCTATTGTTTTAAGGTCAGAGATAATGGCCAAAATTTGCATGCATAAATGTCATTTATTGCTCTGGTTTCTGCCCACAGGTGAAGAAAGTAAATGTAGCTTCGGTTAGCCTGGGAACCCAGGGAAGTGTGAAGAATGATGTAATGTTAACTAGGAATGTGATTTTAAAAACAGAATCAGAGAGCATTAAGCATTTTTTGTTTTGACCATCCAGCTCACCAGCACTGTCTTGCTCTATATGTAAGTTTATCTTAGACTTGTGTTTTCTCTTAGAAATAGCTAGAAACTAGAAAGATTAGACTAAGTGTTTTTCTGTGATGTCAGAACTGTACTACTGAATTATTTTAAGTATTTCTCTGTGACCTCTGAACTATTGACTAGAACTGTGTAGTAAAAAGTATTTTCTTGTGTTTAGACTATTTGTTATTAAATATTTTTAAACACTTCCAACTGTGGCTGTTTTTGTAGAGATAATTTAAGCTGTTTAGAGTACTTGCATGCCTTTGGTAAAATTGTACAAAGCCACTCCAATAGGTTTAGCCCTGGGCTATACTAACAATTAGATAATAATATTGCACAGTAATAATTGGACACTCTTTTAAGGGCTTTTGAGTAGCTGATAAATATTAGTGGGTGGTGGCAGCTGGTACTACCGTAGTCTGGAAAAAAGGGGCACAGCTGGAGAAGTGTTGGTGTGATTGTATAAACTCTTTTCAAGGTGTGTGCACGTGTGTGTGTGTGTGTGTGTGTGTGTGTGTGTGTGTGTGTGTGTGTGTGTGTGTGTGTGTGTGTGTGTGTGTGTGTGTGTGTGTGAGCTACTTGGGCAGGGACACAAAGCACTGGTTGGACAGAGACAGTGCTGGAGGTTTTAGCTTGCCCACTAGGCTGAGATCTGGACCCTATAGCTGTGCCAGTGGGGAGTCTTTTTGGGGACCTGGAGGGCAAGGAGCGACCAGCCCCAGACTGACAGTGATCTATGTGTGCTCTTAAGGGAAATTGCACTTTACTGTGTGTATTTGTTATCATTTCCTCCTATATGAGACACCCCTCACTGGTGTTAGTGGTGAGGACTGAGGCTCCTTGATTGCTAGGCCAGGGCGCGGGTGTCACACAGTATATGCAGGGTATAGCACAGCCCAAGTGTAGTTTTGCATACATCACTTTTATGTCATATTTATATCCTTATTTTGGTCATAACTTATGAACTAGATACTGATACATTGCTGCTTAGCCATGGCACACTGTGCTCACCTTCATCTGGAATAGCCATTCTCTGTAGCTGCCTTCTCCACAGGCTCTTCCTCAGACATCTCCTTAACTGCAGAGTGTGGTACATCTTCCTTCTGAGTGCATGTCAGGTGTGGCTGGATGACATGGAGGCACAGAGGGCAACAATGTGCATCATGACTGCCAGCAATGGTAGCTTCTTGCATATACATTTTAACTAATACAGTCACTACCTCATGCATGTTTTCCTGGTAAAACTCCTGCAATTCCAAGATTTTGCTATAGTCAGCAATGCTGTTAGTAGCTTCTCCAGTTGCAAAATATATACATTAATGAGTAACTCTTCCATATTGTTTACCCTCACTTGAATCTGCAGTTGCCCTCATGTTAATACTGCTGCTCATTTCTATGTCATTATCTCTGAATACCCCCCTTTCCCCCACTGTGGTGTGTGGATCCAAAATTGGCTACAGTAATGCAAGCATTGTTTATGAATCATAAGGTGTTTTTAGCTTTCTTATGGGGGACGGTTATAATGTAGAAATATTTGAAATGCATTATTTGCATATGTGTATATTTTTTACCCAAAAATGACAAAATCTTTCAGGTTTATTACACTACTCTAAAGATGCTGGGTCCAAACAGAGGTGTTATTTGCTTGGAAATAAAGATTAATGATCATGATTATTCCTCTTTATTGTCTGTGTTGATCCCTGCCCACGTCTGATGATGTGGTGAGTTTATGAGGTTAATATAGGGTTAAAACTGAGGAGTCACCCATGTTAAAAGCTAGCCATAGAAAGGATAACTTTATTAAATGAAATAACCTTTTATATTATAATTTTGTTGTATAGCTAATGCTGAGTTCAAAGTAAATCTGTTTTTTTTTCCTAAATAGTTTGTAAATATGTTGTTCTGGAATGTGAATTGTTATTCTTGTTTGATTACTTGTTCAGCTTTATAAAATAATTTTATCTTCAAAAAATTAATTTAAACACTGTCTCCAGAAATAATAAACAACCTGAACATAAATATTAAAATGTTAACAAACTGATAGAAAAACTGCTGCCTGTAGCCACTCACCAAAAGTCAACACTATTATATAGCTCTGATACTAAATTATACAAGTTAATGCCATTAAAGGTAGAAAAACACTAAAACAGCTCAACAAATATTAAATGTTAAGTGATAGTTACCAGACAGGAGAAGGACTCACATAAAATAACTGCTCTATGCATGAATATAAAAACATTAAAAAAAATCCATCCTACAGTAGAAGTGACCCACACAAAAGAAAAGTAGATTAAATCCAGACAAGAAAGGGGAAAATCCAACACAAACATGGAAAGTACAGCACACTGAAACAAAAGTTCAAATCTGGAACATAAAATAAATGAAATCTGTAACAAAAAATTAAAATTCAGAACAACATATACCACTAAACACATAAATAATAAATAAACTCAAATGAATCCTACCTATCCGCTCAGCACAGTAAATCTACCACTCTCACAGATAAACATTCAATAACTAAGAACAGGTACATATGAGAATAAAGAGATATGGATTTATAAAACATAAAACCACCAAAGGAAAAAACAAACTTCAAATTAAAATAAATAGACAAATGGCTCAGGCTCACAGTAACAGCAAATTAGGTTTATTCAACGTGAATCGCTTTTCGTCTCGTACACTATCACTGAGACTTCTTCAGACAAGTAAAACCATAACACAAACGATTAAACTCATTTTAAAAGTTCTTCATACACAGAGAACCAATCAGCGATCTTCTTCTAATACTGCAGCAGACTCACTAAACTACCTGACAGCATTATGCTAAAAGAGGCAAGCAATCGATAAAAACCATTTGCTTGATATTTAGTTTCACTGACAATTCAGAATGTTACAATTTCCTAGTAAAGCACTAGGCTTCTAGTTTACATTGTACAAAGTAACTTGTAATTAGTAAAATACATGAAAATACATATAATAAAAATATAAAACTTGTGAGGTAGAAAATCAAAAGTCAATTATAACATGTCCACTTACAAAAAATATGTAAAAAATATAAGAATAAATTAAAAGAAAAACTAATAACTTATCGCAGTTGGAAACACTCATAAAAATAAGGGAACAATATGAGCTATCTCAACAAGCTCCTCAATTTTACAATGCATGCCAGGAATATAATTTCATTAACCCAGGGGCATTATAGGAGTTCAAGCTAAGTTGCCAAACGAGTTCCCTTTTCTCTAAAAATAATTGGAAGGGGCCACCCTTATGGTCAGCAGTTACCTGATCAATCACTCTAAAAGAAAAACTGTGGTCGGGATTCTCATTACAGTGTCTAGCTAGGACATTGTTCTCATTCCTTTTTCTAATGTTGTAAATGTGTTCATATACCCTGTCTCATAGTCTTCTGTCTGTCTTTCCTACATAGAAGCCTGGGCATAACTGGCACACTGCCAGATATACCACAGCTCTCGACTCACAGTTAAATCTACCCTGGATCTTATATTCACATCCACCAATAGTGAAATTCGCCCCAGTGGCACTAAACCTACAGTAGTTACAAAGATTCACATTTGAATGTATCTTTAGTCTTATTACTGTTCTTAACTCTCACCTCAATAAAGTCCTTCAGGTTCATACCTTTCCTAAAAATCAAATTAGGACAACTACCCAGTTTAACTGAAAGGTCACCATCATATATATATATATATATATAAAATATTCCAATTCCTAAAAAAAGATTCCTTTCAAAAGACTAGCTTCTAGACTGTACATAGTAATGAAACTCCTCACAAATCTGTTGTCATAATTACTGGTTACCACTGCGGTAACTTCAGCCACTACACTGGGGTCCGCTAAAGGGTACAGGTTAAACAAATCATCGTAAACAGTGTTCATTTGTACTGTACCTGAACTACCTGAAAGAATAGGTCTGTAAAACCCAGTACTCCTCTTGTGCTGCACCTCGCATATCAAGTCAACAACAAGTTCATTGGGGTATCCACTACTAGTGAACATTACTTCTAAAGTTTCACATTCTTCAATAAAAACTACGTCATCAGCGGTCATTCTGGCCACTCTAACCAACTGGCCCTTCAATACCAATCTTTTGTGGTGCAATGGGTGACAGCTGGTGTAGTGCAACATAGTGTTAGAATATGTAGCTTTACGATGTATACAAGCTACAAAACACTGGTTTGTCCTGTCCTTTATCACGTTGACATCTAAATAACAAATGTGATCCCTATGAACAACATAGGTAAACCTAAAAAAAGAAGTACTGCTGTTCAAGAATTTGACAAATTTGTGTGCCTCAGCCTCTGACCCTTTAAACATTAAAAAAGAATCATCTAAAAATCGCGTATAAAACCCCACTTTATCCATCAGCCTGTTGTTACTAAAGATAGTCTGAAACTCCCACCGGGCCATTACCAAATTCGCATAGCTCCCACCACAAGGGGAACCCATGGCTACACCCATGATCTGTCTATAGATAGTATAGTCAAAAGTAACAAAGTTGTTACTTAAAATTATGTCCATCAGTTCCTGAAATAATCTAACTTCCAAGTTAGTGGCACCTTGTGATAATAACCTATCAACTACCATTTCAATCCCCACAGTGTGGGGAATTGAAAAATAAAGGTCAACCACATCAATTGTCATAAACAGAATATCATTTTGGTAACCAAAGTTTTCCATAGCTGTTAAAAAGGCCCATGAGTCCTTACATATTTGCTTTTCCTTGACAACAAACTTTCTTAACAGGGAGTCGACATATTTTGCATAAGAGTACGTAATTGAGGACCTAGCATTAACTAAAGCTCTCATTGGGGGATCTACCATATTTTTGGGAATTTTCGGTAAACTGAATAATGAAGGAATTCTAGGATGCAAAATAGACAACTAATTAAAGGTATACAAGTCAATTAAACCTTCAATAAAAAAAAATCATTGATAAATGAGTTAATCCTCCTATAGGCCACATTCAGTTTGTTTATACTGGACACTTTGTAAGTCCCACCATCAAGAACTATGTTTATTCTGGATATGTAATCCACATTGTCCATAATTACCAGTCCACCACCTTTGTCAGGTTTAAGCACTCTGACCGGTAGTGTTTTGCGATCTTACAAAGCTCTGTCCTCCCCTGTTGACAGATTTTTACAGTCAAGTTTTGTTCTGTCGATTGTGCAGAGTCCTAAAATCATACTCACACATGTTCAAAAAGAGAGATGACAGGGTTTAGTGAGGGGAACGTACTAACCACTGTCAGTCGGTTACTCATTTCACAACTGTTACCAAAAAGGACGGCTAAGTTCAATTTGTGAGTGTACAACTTTAGGTCAATTAATGTCTCGGCCAACCTGAAATGGTTAGAGAGAACAAAGGTCAAACCTTTGCTAAAAGTGTCACAAAGTTCTGGTTCAATTTCATAGTTGGGAAAATTGTAGATCTTAAAGTCACCAGCAGTGTTGACCATTATCGTGGGTTTCGTTTGCTGGAGGCATTTGACTCCATCGTGGTCCCCTTCCCCCTGGTGTTGTACTTCCACTGGTGATTCTGACCCTTGTTCAGATTGACTTGGATACCTTTAATTATTTGTCTATTTTGCATCCTACAATTCCTTCGATTCCCAACACTGTGGGGATTGAAATGGTAGTTAATAGGTTATTATCACATGGCACCACTAACTTGGATTATTTCAGGAACTGATGGACATAATTTCAAGTAACACTATCTATAGACAGATCGTGGGTGTACCCATGGGCTCCCCTTGTGGCAGGAGCTATGCGAACTTGGTAATGGCCCAGTGGGAGCTTTACTTTGGAGTAAAGAAAATACAGTTGGAAAACCAAGTATTCTGTTTAATCTGAGGTAGTATAATTCTAACGTTACATTCCAAGCAGGAGTCTGAGGGGTGGAGAGGCACAACCCCATCTTTTATTAAATAGTATAACTAAATGCAATTGCATATATGCATATTCTGGATAGCATATAGGGATCCCTATTAAACTTATGCTACTTTTGCTACTGCTGGGCGTCTGCATTAATTTGTAAACCTTGTATTTCATTGATTATGGATATGAAATTCCTAAAATCCCATTTAGTGCTGCCACTCTTCTAAAAGACACCCTTAAATATACATTAAAAACTCTCCAAATTATAGATAATTATACTATACTTTAAAAGGCAGTCTTTTTCCCAAATACAATCCATTTTCTGTGGTAAAATAATTTTTGGAAGTTACATTTCAGCTTGTTTATTCTGAGCTTGAATATTTTGAGCCCACAACTGTGGCACTTACTTTATCAATGCAGCTGTACACAGATTATGCCTCAGTCAGTCCTTACAAGATTATTTCATAGTAGATGCAACTACCATGTCATTCTGACTGAGTTAATAATGAAAAGCCTAGATTTTACAGTCATTAACTCATACCCTTTCATTTTGCAATACAGTTGCTGATTACATTTGTTTTAGACACATAGATGAATCTTCTTTTTCTCTGCCTTACTGGACCATAAGGCTTCATTTGCAGCCAGTCAACAGCTGTATATTATCTTTTTCTGAAAATTACAGACATTTATTTTGGCAATCAACAAATGCATCTGTTCCATTCCGCTCAAAACTGAAAGATAAATGTTAACTGCTATACTGATACCAGCAGCTCATGAAATACAGTCATTACAGTTTTACTGTTAAACTTTTATCTCTGTCACTTTGTTTTCAGATGTAGCATGACATGAAAAAAAAGTTACTGAAAACAGTTTTTAAACTAACACTACAGCTGGAGAAATACAGACTATCAACTCAGTAGCCACTGAAAGATTTTTATTCCTGCTTCCATAACCAAGTCGTGATACAATTGCTACAGCTGCATTTTACTGACATATCACAAGTATCTAAATAAATGCTCTTCCTATATAGCTGACTCTCATGAATAAATTCTATGCTGATTCTTAAAATTTGCCACTGTGCCTTAGTGTGACAGCCAGGACATTTTATTCCTCCTACCCATCCTATCAAGTCTCTTACTCAGATGTTCTCTCCCTTAATTAGTCTTTTCCACTCATTATTTTACAGCAAGAAATACAAATGTCTTTGCCACACAAGATCATGTTTCCCTCTTGTCTCACTAAATGGGATAATATGTGCCAACCTTTCCATGTTCTTTCTCAATATTATCCTGCATTACCAATGTTTCATTTATATATCCCTACCATATGATATTCATTAGTACTGTTCCCAGCTCATCATATCATCTTCATTAGTACTGTTCCTATCCCATCTGTAGCATTGAAAACAATGTTTTCACTTGCTTGTTTCCACATGCTTGACAACCCAGGCTATAATCCTGATGTGGTCACATCTACACCAGTGCCATGGTGGCCTGCCTTCTGCACTGACACATTCAACTAACTGAATCAGAAAATAATAACATTTGCAGGGTTATGCAAGCTAACAGAAAGAACATGCAAACCAAAGAATATAAGCTATCAGTAGATTAGTCCCCAGGGAAGCATATAGAAAAAAAGGAACATAGAAAGCAGACTACATGTATTTTCCCCCTGAGACATTTAGATTGACATATTAACGCAGGTCCTTATACAGCAAAAATATTGATTAGATTATAGAAGTGAAGCCTGATGTAATATAGATATAGCACAGAGACAGATTATCAGAAGGATGTCAAATATATGAATTGCACATCTGGTTAGATATGGAGGTACCTGAGGCATGGCTCAGATCTACTATCATTTCAATTCCTGTCAAGATTCTGCACTGTTTTAGGCTTAGACTTGCCAGCAAAACAGCAAACAGTATACCCAGAGTGGAGTAAGTCATACACATCTTCCCTCATCCAAAATCAGACACCACTGGGTGAAGAATATGAGGCACTATTAGCCAAAGTTACTGTGTAGCCTACACATACCCATCTCCTGAACATGCAAAGAATGAGACTGAGCCTCATTAAATAGTTAATGACAAGAATCTGTAAGTATCTAATAGTTGAAATGATGCAGTCAATAGAATCTCCCAGGCAATCTAGACATCACACCTTATTTGGTGTCTCTCAGCTTACTTTATAATCTGCAGGCATTCCGGGACATCAAAGATAAGGGACTAGCTTTGTAAAATAGGCTGCAATATGTTAACACCATTAGGGGTTACACTTGATTATACAACAAATTACACAACACAATCTATGCTCTCTGTATGGAACAAGATACCGCTGTTTATAAGGGAAAGTGAGGAAAACTGTAGCCTTTAAGAATTCCTTAGATACATGGATAGGATATTTAATCTATTCACTGAATCCAGACACTGTGTTCTGATTGGCATAACAGGCCCTAACAGTTATATCACCTATGAACCTATAAATGATTATCATTCAGTTGTTCCTTCCTGAAAGATGGTTCATATACCAGGGATGTCCCCATTTATTAATATTCCACTATCTACAAATTTTGATAAAACACATTTCTAGTCACGGTTAAACAAGGTCTACTTACTTCATCCACTCTTGATGTTATATTACTCTGTTTTAAAGACAATTTCTATGGTGTTCTTGAATTATTTTGTCCTCAGTTAAAAGAGATAGTCTCAATACTACAGTCCATCTATGGATTGTTCATTGCTACAGTGGACCTGTAGAGTCCAAATGAAATGACACAGCTAGTGCTACAACAAAACAGGCAAGGCTTGTTTATTATGGAGACATAATAAACCCCATCGGGTAAAGCTGCTGAATATATATATGACACGTGAAGTCATGAAAGCAAACAAGCTTTACTTAATAAACTTAAAGGACAGTAACATTAACTCTCCCAAAGACTTTTGGAGATGCAGAAAATCAACCACTGTGTACTGTCAACCCTAATGATATTTCTCTAAACTGAAAAAATCGACATAAAAAGGATGATTCCTGTTCATATTCTATTAATAATACCTTCCAAAACTAATCATATCACATAAATGCTACAGCTTGCCAAATGAAACTGCTTACTCAGTTTATTTTCTACATTTTCCTCTATGAGGTAATATAAAACTGATATTCAGAATTAAAGACACTTCAGCATAGGGTCCTGATTGCTACCTGTTTTACACTGCCAGTCAGCAGCATGGCATATCTGCAGACCAGTGGTATGGTCATATGCCGAACCCTGTGGCTGTGGGTATTTTTTATTTTTTTTATTTTTTTTATGTGTGGGTGCACATGCGCATGCATGCATGTGTGTGTGTGTGTGTGTGTGTGTGTGTGTGTGTGTGTGTGTGTGTGTGTGTGTGTGTGTGTGTGTGTTTTCTCTCTGGGCAAAGGTTTCTTCCTACATCTGAAAAACATGCATTTTGATTGGATACTATAAATTGATCATGCATATTGCATTTGCCATTTGCCCTTGGTCTTTTTGGTCTGAGTCATTGCTGAATATGCTCAGAGAAAGACCAATTTAGTCACCCAAAAAGATTACAAAGTACTCTTATTAAAATGGAGATCATCCAACATCCTAAACAATTGAAAGCTAATATAATTATTATGTCATCTTGCAATAATATTGGAAGCAATTGAGGAGCTGCTCCTTAAATAACATGTTTTTCACCCATTCCATGGTGCAGGTGTGACAGTGGTAACCTTAATGGAGCAAATAAGGCCAAACTTAGACCTACATCTCAATTTGTCAAAAGTCAGTCATGATTACTTTTCTTTCTGGTAGGTATCACAGAGGATTAAGGCTATGAGCTGTTACTGAGTTTCATTTTTTGAGGTCTAGTGTTTGATACCCACAGCATTCATTTGTCAACTGTGTGACTTTGAGTAAGTCATTAATCAGACAGTGCTTTGTGACACATGGAAAATTTGGCTAGGCTTCTCAATATTTGACTGAACTGTATGCCAATGACCTGGTCCAGGACACCTGCATCTGGTGTTTAGCAGTATCTCACTAACCGCATACATCCAATAGCATGAAAACTGATTATTCTCATCCCAGCAAGCTACCATGAGTATCTGAGAATTTTTCCTAGGTTCCCTTTCAATTTACAATCTTCACAAACACAAATATCAATACTTTTTTACGAAGCTATGGTGTCAGTGTGCTAACAGAGCCATGACACCAGGCTCTGCTCCACATTTAGGCACCATTTATGTTAAATTTCAGAAAGTTTGAGTGTTTTCAGGAGAGTAGCCTGCAAGTCCTCTGCTGGGCATGATAAAAAACAAACACAATCATCAAACTCAACATCACCTACCCAGTTCTGCAGTCTCAAAAGGTCTCCTTTAAGCAGCAGATGCATTGATAATTAAATTACTCATAAGTACCCTGGCCTATTTATGGACCAGATCTTGTAATTTATGCAACATTAGACACTAGTGATTATCAGGACAAGCCTGACTGTCTGTAAGAACACTTTACAGAGTGAAATACTGCAAAACTAAGGAAACCAAGATAAGAACAGCTTTAGCCTTACACTTACTGTGACTATTGTGTGAGTGTTCAGTGATGGCAAAAATAGACTGCACTGCAGATAAATGATGGGCAACATATAACGTCTGTCGAATGCTTTGCAGCTACCTCTCATTATAAAATACACCACTGCTTTAATCAAGAAGAATTACAATGAGCAAAGTCACAAAATACCTGTTTTTTTTCCAGTTCAGGGTCATGAAGCAGCCAGGACCAATATGGTCCTCTGTGGATACAAGACAAAGAAACTAATCCCAAAGAGGACTTCAGTCTGTCACAAGACACGTACAGTCACTTGCATTTGGCACTCACACATACAGACAGTTTTGAAAATGTCCAGTTCCCCTACCACACATCTTTGGAATATTAACAGAAAGAGGAATACCACACAAAACCCTCATGACTAAGGGGAGGACATGCAGATTTTGCACAGAATGTACCCCAACCAAGGAAGAAAAAAATCAGAAAAGACAAGTAGTATGAGTCATAAATATAATGGCATGTTTACAGATTGTAAATTGTGCATACTATTTCATCTTCTTTAAACATGCAACTTGTTATTTAGAATAAACTGAATGCAATATATTGTAGATATCTTGATTTAAGTAAGGTATTCTAATCATATAGGGTACGTATTATGTTCAGAAAAGTCCATACTATTTTTTTATTTAAATTAACAAAAATAATTTAACTTGAAACTATCAAACTTATTGACATCTACTCCTTTATAGGTGATACGCTATTCTTTTCTTTCATGATTTGTCTTGTTATTATAACCTAATGTATTTATGATTGCAGTGTGTTCTCAAGGACTCCCCTGTAAATATAAAATGCCCAATGGGTCACTCCCATTCAACAAACACTAAAATAAAAATAAAAATGTAAATATGTATGACCTGACATGTTAGTATAAGTGATGACTACTACCACACATTGCCTTTGTAAGACAAAAAAACTTTGTTCCTATTAATACACCCAGATTACAAGGGTGCACCATTTAGATCCCAAATCTTTGAGCTTACACCTTCATGATTTGCAACTATTATCCAATAAAGCAAGTGTTTTTTTATTTGCTTCTCTCTAGCACTTCTTTGCTGCACTCTTCATGCCTTGAGCTGCAGAATGAAAAAAAAAAGAATCTACCCCAAGACAACAGGGTGACATAGTGGGTGAGGTAGTAAGGTGAGTTATTGGCAAGATCTCTGTTTCACAGGTTTCAATCTGCCTGGAATATTCTATGTTCTCTCTGTGTCTGCTGGGGGGTTTTCCAGTACAAATTCGGCCTAAGTCTTGGCTGAAGAAGGTAAGAGAAGGATCAGTTCACTTATCTAGTTAACAACTGCATGAATAAATATAAATAAAATTAAATATTAGTACAAGAACATCCACTGTATGAAATTGTATGCAGCAGACAAAAGAAATGCAAATTAATCATAAATGTGCATGCTATGGTGAGAAACAAGAAGGGAAAACTGAACCAATTATTTTGAAGTCTTTCAAATGAGTCTGACCTTCATCCGTAGCAATATCTATAACAATATGTCAAAAATGCTTTTTAGGTTCATATATCACCATTCTCTGCTTCAGTAGAAAAGATTTTCTTCGGTCCAAATTCTTTAAGATTTACTCATAGGCATGAAGCTACATGCAACAGCTGAACCATTGCTTAATTTGCAAATATATTAGTAAGCTAGTTTCACAGACAGCCCTTACATATGTATCTACATATATATTACTAAAAATTGAGACAAAGTGCATTTTACCATAGGCACTTATAAAACTCTACAAGAACACAGAAAACTGAATGGTCTACAAATAATCCTTGATGCTGCAGTCCATCTATATAACATGACATTCAGAATTAAAATGTACTTAGCAAAATATCTTTCAAAGGATTTTCAAGTCTCTTAGGCAACAGAGTACTCTAGTTTAAAATAACATGTTGATACTTACATTATACACTTACTTATTTTTTGTTTCCCCGAGGACCAAACGACACATTACCAAAGACACTGGTTTTATGTAACATAAGATCCAATGTTGTCTGTTTAATTCTGATTCAGTTGTGGGTTGTTGGATCTGACCAGATCTGACCTTGGCACCGATCTAGAAGTGTTTTGGTTCCAGGGCTCAAACCCTCCCTACTCATTATTCCCTGGTCTGCAGCCAATGACCACAGATCTTGTTTGCTGCCTGAAGTGTTTGGATGTGCACCTGAGGGCTCCTTTTCTGCTTATCCTTTGTGGTACTTATTCTCCAACTCATCAGTTCCAAAGAGAATTTGACTTTCTTTAGTTTCAGATAAAACTTGCTTAGTGTTCCTTTAGATAGTTTGAGTATTTTCAAGTTCTAAGGCTGTTTAGATAACAGTATTTCTCATAGCTTTGTATTTTTCTTACAAGTGTATTATTGAAGTGTTTTATAGAAGTGCTTAGAATAGTTGCACTTATTTACTAGTTTAGTCAGCTAGTAATTATTATTAATATTTTGTGTGTGTGTGTGTGTGTGTGTGTGTGTGTGTGTGTGTGTGTGTGTGTGTGTGTGTGTGTGTGTCTGTGTGTGTGTGCATGCGCACCTTTGTCTATGTGTCTGTGTTTGAGTGTGTGAGTTTGTTTTATCTTTTTCCTTATAGCTGATTGTCAGGGATTTAAAAAGTGCACAGACTATTGGCATAAGCTCCCCCCAGGTCCCACACTCCCTTTCCATATACTGTTTGGGGAAGCCCATTTTAATACTTCTTGCCAAGCCTGTGCTTACTTTAGCACTACAGCTTTACAGACTTGGCACAAAAAATGAATAGTTAAGGGACTTCTTCCTCCCCAGGCAGGATCTGCTGTACCTACTGCTTCCTCTTCCATTTCAACTCCCAGAAACAAGGACAAAAAACTCAAGGAGAAGCCAGATGCAGACAAAGAGAAATCTAAGGAGTGGTCAGAGCAGAAAGGGGACTCCAAAAAGTCCTTTAAGAGATCTCTGGATCCTTCCTGGTCATCTACAATGGATCCTAAGGTACCAAGGATACTGGAGTTGAAAGTTTCTCTGTGTTTGTACATCTCTGACTCTGCCCCAGTTCTCACTGGATCTGGTCAGCCCCAGACTTTACTCTCCTACTCATCAGGAGAATAGCTACTCCAGACCACCATCAGTGGCGTCATTGTCTTGGACTTTGATGAGTTTGACCGACCAGGACATCAGCATAATGAGAACATTTTCTCAGGATGCAGATACACCTCGGGGTTCTTTCAGTACTGTCCTCTGTGAATGTACTGAGTACTGGTCTATCCACCCCTCCTTTATGCTCTTTTCTAGTACTGGTTCACCCATTGGCACTGGTACTTTTAGGCCCTATGTGCCCCAGATCACCTTTGTTGGAGCCTATAGTTCAAGTATCTTTGATGCTGACTGTTTCCCTTCTTCGTTATGGTCCTACCTATTTGGAAGACTCTCTAAGCTGAAGCTTTGGTGTCAGTGCTTGGGGGGTGGGGATCAACTCCAAGGTTGTAGTCATATCTTCCCCGTGGGGTTCATCACTAGGTAGATCAGCACCAAGATCAATCTCCAGGTTGAGACCCATCAGTTCTGACATATTCATTCTGTCTGAGGTCAGGAGGGAGCCTACAAAGCTGGTGGCTTCTTCAGCCTTTAAGGTTTTCCACCAGTTATTGTCAATGTCAAGCAAAAAGGTGTTCTTTTCAAGATGGAATACCAAATTGGATCAGATTCTGTTTCTCATCCTTCTGTCAGACAGGGACAGTCAGTCCCACATGCTTCCCAGGTTTTCAACTATGTTACTTCCCAGTCTGGTTCTGAACCCTTTGATATTTCCCCTCAAATGGTTCAAGGAAAAAAGATGTGCAGTTGGAAGCACTGAGACTCTTAACCTGATTCTGTCACAGAATACACACATTTGGATAAGTGTGAATGCTCCCAAGATTCCTCCTCTGGGGACAGCAATTTTCACAAAATACTAGAACTGATACAACAGAAAGAGGTATCTGTTTTCCTGGAAGCCTTTGGGTTTGGCTCATCTTCCTCCTGGGAGATACCACCTGTTGGTCCATTCATTGATCTAATGACTCAGTGAGTATGGAAGGACCCTTATGTGATGGAGTCTATTCCCGAGAAAGCAGTCAAAATTCTGTCCACCCCCACAGACAGGAAACATTGGAGCAAGGGTCATCCAAAAGAGATGATGGTTGTAACAGTGGCCACTAAAAAGTAACTAACCAAAGCTGGTTCCTTGGTTGCATCTCCAATTAGAAAGTATAGGGCAACTAACCACTTTGGGAAACTGACTTACACTTCAGCGACCTTTGCTCTCATGTCACCAGAATTCAGAGACTTTATGAAGAAGATTTCCAAGTCCCTCTTTGAGACATTGCCAGCAGATGTCCAGAAGACAGTGGATTCCCAGCTGCTCACCCTACAAACGTCATAAAATGTAGCAGCCACATTACTGCTGTCTAATGCAGCTGATGGCACAAGTAGGGATGTAGGCACAGGCATTGCCATTTGCTGATTGCCTGGATGCACCTCTGTGACTTTGCGACAAGCTTCAGGACATCCTTTATTAAAGTGTTTTTTGATGGATTCACTCTATTTGGACCCAAAGTTAAAGAAATACTCACCAGGAGTCATCAAGATGGTAAGACTCTCTCTACAGTAGGCATCCACTTCTCCATGCCCAAGAGATCCTACTCTAGGAATCAGTGAGCAGGTAAAAGATGTAGTTCAGGAAATCACAGAGTCCTTATCAGAAAACTCCTGAAGATAGACCCCCTGTGCCGAAGGAGGAGACAGTAGTAATAATAATAATAATAATAATGGAAGTCACCCCAGGAGCAGAGACTTTCTGCTAAATCAAGGTTTTTGTTGGCAATTCTTTGAAAAGCCCTTCCAGCATCCCAGAAAGGTTGCCTGACTGCTGCACTAGTGAGACAGTTGGAGGATGCTTATCTTTGCGCTCACAAGTCTAGCAGAACCTAAGATTCATGGGTGCTAAATATTATCTCCAGCAGTTATTCCATACCATTTTCCCTTTCACCTGTCAAAATGTAAATAGTTGCCAACATCCTACCAGTCAACTTGCAACTGCAGAGATTTGGAAGCTGCTAGAAAAAAAGAGTAATCCAACCGGTCCCCACAGACCAGACAGAATCTGGACTCTATGTGTAGTTCTTTTTAGTACCCAAGAAAACAAGGGTCATCAGACCCATTTTAGACCTGAGTCATTTGAATCAGTATGCCAAGCAGGCAAAATTCTAGATGGTCATACTACAGTCCCTTTTGCCTCAATAGAGATGATTGGATGTGCTTGATAGGCCGTAAGGATGCATATTATCATGTGAGGATAGAGAACTATTTGAGGAGGCTTCTCCATTTCCAGCTGGGAGCCAAACACTATCACTTCAGAGCTCTGCCCTTTGGACTCAACACAGCCTCCTGGGTATTTACCAAAGTCATGGCAGTGGTAGCAGAGCAATTGTGCTTACTAGGGATCCTAGTTTTCCCATATCTCAACAATTGGATTCTCACAGATGCAACTGACAGTCTTTTTATTGCATCTCCAGGACCTTTTCCTCTGACTTTTGCGGAATCCATCAGCATCCCCATGACCCAGCTTACCCTTTTTCAATAGATAGAATTTATTAAATGCCACCTGGACACAACCTTACAGATTGCCCACCTTACGTTGTCCAGATTTCTCTCTCTTCATCTAACTGCCAAGCAAGTTCTTTACCATTCCCATCAACAAGGTTGATCCTTTGACTATTAGGTCTTATGGTGTCCACATTTCTCATGATCCCTCCTGCCAGATATTTTATGAGTGTCCTCCAGTAGACTTTAGTGGTACAGTGGTATCAAAGAATCCATCTGCTCCACGCCAACAAAAAACTGACTCAGATCTGCAGACAACATGTATCTTGGTGGATAATGTCTCCTTTGGTGATAAATGGAAGACCATAATGGAGAAGTTCTACAATGGCAGTTGTGACAATGAACACTTCCCTTCTAGGGTGGCAGAGTGCATTTTTAAGAAAGATGGTTCAGGCCATATGGTCACACATACAGGTCAATCTTCACATTAATGTTCTGGAGATGAGGGCAGCCATCCTAGCATTGTAGGCCTTTCTGGACAGTCTCTCCAATATGCTGACTGTCAGACCTGTGATGTTATATATCTGGCTCAGTGTACAGATTGCTGCTTGTTCTATGTAGGTAAAATGAATTGCAGGTTAAGAAGACAGAATATTGAAACATATGTCAGCAATATGGTTAAAAAATGTTCATAATGCTTTATACCAGCACATCAGAGTGAATACTGATCATACATTTGTTTTTATGGTATTACAGGTAATCAGGTTAACTACAAGAGGTGGTGATATAACAAATTAACAGAGCATAATGAGGTTAAATGGATCATTGAGTTAAGAGCAGATAAAGCCCCTGGTGTGAATGGGGTTGTTCCCATTAAGCCCGCCCTAAAGAGGAGAATGATTCAATACTGAATGATGATTGGTTAGGGCTTGTATTTTATCAGCCTGGTGGTCCAGTGATCTTTGGTCTCTTCATATTCATTGGTTGATGAACTGGACTTTTGGTGTAGAGGTTCCTATATCTACATGTGTGAGTCTCTCCAAATGTGTAATTCAAGTAAAGACAGACAACATGTCGGAGGTCTAGTACATCAATAAACAGGAGGAAACCCATTTTTACCCTTTAAGCCATGAATCCCTGAGATGCTGGCAACTGGAGATGCCTTCTCACTGCTTTCTTGTAGCAATACATATCCCGGGGTCATCCAGTGTTCTAGCGGACAAATAGAGCAGGTCTATCCTAATGCCTCATGAGTGCTTCATCAATCCAACAGTGAACTTGACCTTCAGTTACTGGGGCCAGAACAGTGAAAATATTTTTGTGTTTCATCTAAACCACAAGTGCAACAGCTACTTTGCCTTGATCCCACCACAGGGACAGTCACCAAAGGATGCTCTGGTCCACAAATGGTCCCAGGTGTCTTTTATGCCTATCTCCCATTGCCTCTAATGAACAAATTTACACAGAAAGCAAGAATGTACAAGGCTAAGGTGACCCTCATTGCCCATTTTTGGCCTCAGCAGACATGGTCTCAATTCTTGTGTCCTCTTCTAGTACATTCTCTCTGGAAACTGGATCGATATCCATATCTTTTGTCTCACCTATCTGGACTAACTCACTCTGATCAGAAAGCCATAAAGTTAGTTCACTGCTTGTTTTTTTTTTCCAAACACCTTTATTGAATTATCACTTACGATATAGGCAAATTTACATTCATTTAAAGTAATCACACTATAAATAACATTACAAACATTTTACTCCACGTATATTGCTATATATCATATAACCTAAGCAACATTACATAAATTATTCAATTCCTACTTTTTTTTTAAACAAGAACATCTTTATGGTTGCCAGAAATGCCAGGCTTTCCCCCTCAGTGGTTCAGATATTATCAGCCTCTCAAAAACATGCCACCACCAAGGTGCACCATAGCAAATGGAAAAAAATCTATTTGGGCTTCATCCAAAGGTCTAGACCCATTTTCAGCACCTGTTCCCTCTATTTTAGAGTTTTTATCAGATGCTTTTCACAATGGATCTAGCTACTCTATCAAGGTAGAGCTGGAAGACATCTCTAGTTTTCACATGAGCCAGAACACCTCTTCTTTTGCCTCATTGAAGATGTCTAAAAAAGTTTTAAAAGGGACTTTCCTTTTTCATCCCCCAATCAGTGATCCTGCTCCACCTTCAGATATTAGTATCATGTTACAAACACCTACTCAGCAGCTATTTGAGCCAGTGGCTACAATGGACATGAAGTTTATATATTAGAAAACAATATTTCTAGTGGCTATCACTTCAGCTAATTGTATATCAGAGATGCAAGCACTTTCTTGTAGACCCCTTACCTGTTTTTTCATAAGTATAGGGTTTCACTGAGAACTAATGCTTCTTTTCTACCTAAGGTGGCATCTGAAGCTAATTAAAATCAGGCTATACATCTACCAGTCTTTTTTCCATGATTGTCTAATAAAGGTGAATAAATGTTTCATTTACCATAAGTCCATTACCAGCTCAGTTTCTGTCCCCATAGAACTAATCCTTTCAAGAAGTCTGATCAACTTTTTGTGGCATTCTCTAAACATAATTGGAGAAAGCACTTAGGCTACTTTGTCTAAATGGTTATCAGATTGTATCACCTTTGTGTACAATAAAAAGGATTTACTCTTGCAGTCTTAGCCAAAAGGTCATTCAACAAAGGCTGTGGCCACATCTAGTGCATTTGCTAGCAAACTTTCTGTTGATGATATCTGTGCAGCTGCTACCTCAAAAACTATTTATACATTTGTGTCACATTATAAGATGGATGATCAGTGCAGATCTCACTCATCCTTTGCTTCCACTATCCTCAAGAATGTCCTTCCTTAGTACCACCTGGAAATGTATGTTTAGCAATCTGTTCCACAGTTGAATCATATGAACATAGACAACATTGGACACAACAGTTATTCCCATAGTGACTGGTCCATGTTGTCTTGATTTTTCTCTGGTTCAACATCCATCCCACTTGCCCTCTGCTGAAATTGTCAGTAATTAGACTCTGAAGACCGGTCGATCTTGGCATTCCCTGTCAATAAACATTCACCACTGCCTGTGTTCTATTGCCATGTCATCACCTGGTTCATGTTATTTAGAATCTAGACAGAATAGCACTCTCTTTTTCATTAAGAGTAGGGTTTTACTTGGCATTTTCATATATATTATTTATCAGGGGTAAAACTCGATCTGAGGTACTAGGGTGGAGACCAGGGAATTATGGGTAGGGAAAGAGTCAGAGCCCTGAAATGAAAAGCTTCAATATCAGTGTCGAGGTTGGATCTGCTCAGACTTGACAACCACAGTTGAACCAGATGACAATCAGACAACATGGATTTACTGTTATTGTAAGTATGCAACTTTTCTTTTTACTTTACATTCTTTAACTGATATTCACTGAATTTTAAGGATCCTGTACCATCCCAGCCTCACATCTACATTGTTTAAGTAAACATTTTGTATTTACAGGTCAGGAATTAGCTGCAGTGCAAGGAACTGTGTCATTTATTGATGTTCCTTCATTTATAAAAAATATGAAATAACAATAAATTAGTACCCTAAAAGAAAACATTAAATGTTAGCAGTTCAGTTTCTTTAAACCGTAAAAGAGATATAACAATAAAGAACATTAATATTATTCAGAAGAGTTAGACATAAACAATTTCCTAATAAAGAATGTATACTAAACAGTTTAAAAGCATCTGAAACATTTATGGTTCAATAACATATTTTGTAAGGTGATTCATGCTTATTATCATCACTGTACATTGGCTGGGCCTTAGAACTTCCAACAAACACAAAGTTATGTTATCCTAGCAAAACACAACTCCCTGCTAGGTATGTATGCTTTATTAACGACCCACCCCCGGATTCAGGAAGCCCTACATAGAATGTTGGAATAGTGCAGAAGCTGCTGCACGCAATATGGCTGCGAAGCGATCCAGGATTGAGCTCCCAGGACATGCACAATTGCTCCTACACTATTCTGGCACAGACACCACTGCTTTATGCTAATTACCTCATTTGCTGGTGAAAACCATGCAAATGAGGTGAATTACCGATCCAATAAGCAGGCAGTTGTCCGTGCCTGAACAGTGTACAAAGCAGAAATGTATTCAGCTAATAGCTGAATACATTTCTGCAAATTAAAAAATGGAGGCATGACAGCTCGAAAGAAAGCATGTATTATAGTTAGTAGGCATGCCAATGGCCAACTATATGACCATTGGCATGACAAATAATTAAATTTTTATAAAATAAAACTTTATTTTTTTTTGGCCAATCTCGGCTGTTTAAGCATAGGGCAATGGCGTGCAAATGGGATTGTGCTGAAAATAAAAATAAAAAGTGTGAAAAAGCAATTGTCAAGAAAATCTGCATTTTGCCATTATAGTCAATGGCATGCAGAATGAAAACAATACCAGGGAACAGTGGTTGCTAAGGAGAAAGGCTCAGTGTTAGTGCAGTAACTATGGAGTAAGGCAGTGGGGTATGCAAATGAGGGTACTCTTACTGAATAACAAATTTCTTCTAAGTGTCAGACTGCACCTAACCATGTAGGTGCTCCAATATGGCTGTATAAGCATGAGAACTAAATGACATCAAAAGGGGGTATGTCATGCTTGCTGTAAGCACATTGGAGCACTGTTGCCTAGGTTTGTGCTTAGCTAAGCACAGCTAAGCAAGGGGGTGTGTTTGAGGCTGTAATATCTTACACCATGAAATGAAGAGCATGTTCGCATCCAGGGAGTGACATGTCTGCTAAAACATGTTTAACTTAGCTAAACGGGTTTGCGCAACACTCACTGGGATTTAAACAAACAAACAAACAAAAAAACACAGGAAATGGTAGCATTGTGTATATGTAAGCAAGGGGGTGTGTCTGAGGTGGTAAAGCCTTGTTTACCTTGCCTAAATGGGTGTACATGGCACACACCAGGATTTAAATAACAAAAATAAAAAAATACAGGAAATGGCAAGTGGAACAAGAAAAAAAAGGAAATAGCGGAATAGAGGCACTCAAATACAAGTAATAGAGCTGGCAGGTGGAATGTATCATACTTAGCCAATCACACAGGCAGCATCTGCAGCACACCACTATAATCTATGAAAACACCTTTTAGTCTGGATTTTCCCACAAACTCTACACCACCAGTGTACACAGATGGGGAAATTTTACCTGACAAAATTAACAAAATATTAGGGGCTGCTGTTGCTCTCATATATCAATATGTGCAAGTAGCTGAGGGTGATGAAGAGGACAATGCTGACAAGTGCCCCAGACTTATTGAGGAGGAGGAGAAGAGTGTTTAGGCCCAGGGTAACCTACCAGGGCTACATGATCTGGAGATAGTAGAGTGCTACAGGGTGGACAGGGACATACTGCAGCAAATTGTGGAGCTGTGTCAGCCTTGCCTCACATCCAGAACAAACAGAGGGGAACCCATCCCAGTGAATACCAAGGTATGTGTAGCTCTAAGAATACTAGCTACATGTACTTTCCAAAGAGCAACTGGGGATATCATGGGAGTCTCACAGGCATCTGCATCCAGGATGCTCCACCAGTTCCTGGATGCCATGCGACTACATGCCTAGGAGCACATTAAATTTCCCAGCACCCATGAGGAGATGACTGACAATATGCATCTCTTCCACCATGTAGCAGACTACCCGGAGGTACTGGGTGCCATAGACTGCACACACATCCATGTCAAAGCACCACCTGGTGACCGGGGTAGGGACTGCATAAACCGCAAGGGGTTCCATTCCATCAACTGCCAGGTCGTGTGTGATGCCCAGGACATTATCATGAAGGTGTGTGCTGGCTGCCCTGGAAGCTATCATAACTACCACATCTGGCATTCCTCACAGCAGCATCAGTGGTTTGCCAGGGGGGACATCCTGTATGGCCATTTAGTGGGGGATGCTGGCTACACACTGGATCCATGGATGATGACACCCATCAGAAATGCACACATACCCACACAAGAACACCATAATGAGACACACGAACAAACCAGGATCATTATAGAGCATGTGTTTGGGATGGTCAAGTCACGGTTCCACTGTCTTGACATATCTGCTGGAGCCTTGCAGTACTCTCCAGACACATGTGCATACATAGTCATAGTATGTGCCATGCTACACAATATGATCCTGCAGAAACAGCCCCACACCGTTGCCAAGGCCTCCACAGGCACAGAGTGACTCAGAGGAGGAACATCCTGAGCCTGCCCCTGTAGGCAGCTGGAGGTGTGCCCACTATGCCCTGGCCTTGGCAAAGAGACAATGCATAGCACATACACTGACACTGTAGGGCCCCAGGGACTGATCTCGCTCTCTTTTTCTGACTCGTACACACAGTAAAATGGATGGCAAAAATCACATCACCTATACCTGACCATGTATAGGCAGTCTACTGTGTGCATCTGACATAGTCAGCCCTCAAGCACCACCCTCACAACAGCTGCAGGTACAAGGTAAGCCAGTCTCTGTAACAAATTAAAATAATGAGGTGGACTTTTCTGATAGCATATCTATGGTATTGATCGAGCATGTAAGGGAATGGGGTGGCTAACTGGGATAGTAGCAGACAACTGACAGCTCTGTGGGACAGAAGGATGCGTATCCCCAGTACTGCCCTACCCACACCATGCAGTACCACCCTAGTCAACAAATACCACTGCAGTATATGTGGTAAACCAAATAAATGGGGGGGTCATATGTCAAATGCATGGATGTCAAAATGGGGGCCCCATACCCACCACCAACCCCCATACAGCAGATCAGCTGTAGACAACCATACAGAGATGCCTGGCAAAGGCCCCCACATGGTGACACACATGAAATCCCCACCCACAGACTTTTACACAGTGATATCACAGCAGGTCTGGCAGTGGCAGTATGGCTTTGAAAGGTAAGAAGTCTGAAACTACAAATGTATATGCCAGAATAATCTGACCTGCGGTTGATACTGTTATGCCTGTAGTCTGAAAGATAGGGTACACCACTATGCTAAATGGGACCAGAATGTTAAGCAAATATCAGCACAGTCTGTGCAGATGTGCATCGTGTACAGTCGTGTCACCCCCCCCCCATAGTCTCATAGAAATGCAGTAACATGTTCCTAGACTTAAGCAGCATCCAGCTGTCATCCAGACTGATGGTGCAATAGTAACAGAAAGCAATTGTCAGTAACACCCACAGTCAACTTACTGGTGCCATCCCAGGGGTGTCTCCTGCTGGCAGCCTGGGAACATATGATCATCAGAATGCACTGTCCTGCTACAGATGACCTGCATCTGTCACACCTGGCCTAAAGGCCTCTGGCAAATGCCTATGCCTCACCTACAGTGCCCTTTAGGGAGTGTCATGGGGTCCACAACACCAACATAACACAGTCCACAAAATGCAAAGAAAGGCCATGCTGACAACTGCTAGGAGCAAACCTGCCAGCCTCAGGGAGCCAGAAATTGGAACAAAGCCATGAGTAATGGGGTGATGAAGGTCCAAAGAGAAGGGCACCTGTGAAATACTGCTCTAATAATGTTATAAAGTTGATGGAATGATTTGTAGTAGCATAGAATGTCTGATGGGTACGAAGTCTGAAACTGCAATGTCAACTGTCTGCAATATCTGACTTAAGCCTGAGTGATGTGCAAAACACTTTTGCTGGAAAACCACACTTATTTGGGTAACCAACAAGATATATGAGTCATGGATGTGGACATTCTGTGATACTCCATACAGTCGACAGGCAAGGCTAGGAGTTTAAACATGGGAATGCACCCACTGCAGGCAGGCCTAACCCTGGAAGATGGTGACATGTCTGCACCCACAGAACCCTGGGACACTGCCATGGGGAGTAACACATCCATCCCTGATCACTCATCCTGTGCAGCATCCTGACCCCAACATGTGGCCATCCAAGCAAAATAAAGTGAGCCATACATATATGTGTGACAAACACACACCTCCAGGCTGGTCAAACAGTCTGACACACACAATACCCTCCAATGCAGTCAACCACTGAGGAGAGCCCAATGCAAAGTACTGGTAGCTATAGGAAAACATATCTGCCCAGGACACCCACACCCACATATCCTATCCCCTACAAATCTATCTGGAGTCTGCCTGTCACCGTGATCCTGTCTGATTTATATTACCCAACTGTGAACTGGAAATCAGACCAGGAAAGAACATAAATGCACAGAGATTCCACCATTGTAATATATCACCAAGGTGCTGGACCATTTCCACAGCACCAGCAGCCAATTACTTGTAGGCACACCCTTCAGCAGGCTGGCTAGTGCAAGAATGCATAACATTTATCCCACAAACCTTGTGTGTGCATCATCTACCCTGTATTCCTCTGGTAAATCACTGTGATGATCTGAGGAGGTATGTCACCAGGTACTGAAACAGTACATGACAGTGTCAAATGGCATATATGACAGATGTCTGCTAAAACCAGCCCTGTAACCCTTGCAACCCATACATTACTGAGAGAAATTGTCACAATCATTGTATGGCCTATTGTTCCCACATTTTGATAGACTATCTCCAGATATCCTGCACCAACAGGTTGACAGGTATGGCTTTAGCACAAAACAAACAGGACTGGAGTACAACAATCCCTGGAATGGAGTCCCACATGTACTACAGAAGGACACACTGGTCATGCCATACACTTAGAGAAATGTCAGTAGGATCTAGTAATGAACACACCTTCCCCACCCTGTGCACTTTCCATTGCATCAGCTTAGCAGTCCTGAATATGTCTGTCACCATAGAAGTCACTTTTGTTAG
Source organism: Protopterus annectens (assembly GCF_019279795.1). NCBI lineage: Eukaryota > Metazoa > Chordata > Ceratodontiformes > Protopteridae > Protopterus > Protopterus annectens. The sequence goes on along the minus strand of NC_056746.1, from coordinate 1,023,636,442 downwards.
GCACAGCTCCATATGGTGTGTGCAATATCTACATTTCACTATACTACAAATAAATAACTAGGAAGGAGTTCTAATCTGTAATCCTGACAAATGTAAAAGTGTGTGTGTGTGTGTGTGTGTGTGTGTGTGTGTGTGTGTGTGTGTGTGTGTGTGTGTGTGTGTGTGTGTGTGTGTGTGTGTGTGTGTGTGTGTGTGTGTGTGTGTTCATGTGTGTTCACAGCTCTAAGCTTTTGGGTCCATTGAAACCCAGAACACCTTTCCTTTCCCTACTTTAGCAATGCTGCAGATATCAGTAATCTTAGAAATGCCTTCCATCAGGCCTTAGCCAATAAGATCTGTGGCATGTGTGATAACTGCTTAACAAGATAGTACAAATAACTAGTTCGGTAGGAGTTCTAATCTTAGTCCTGGAAAATGCAAAGGTGTGTGTGTGTGTGTGTGTGTGTGTGTGTGTGTGTGTGTGTGTGTGTGTGTGTGTGTGTGTGTGCTTACAACTAAAAGCTTTTGTGGGTCCATTTAAACCCAGTACACCTTCCCTTACTTTAGCAGTCCTACAGATATCAGTCATTTTAGATGTGCCTTCTGTCAGGCCTCAGTCCCTTAAGCTCTGTGGTGGGTGTGATAACTGCATAACATGATAGTACAAATAACTAATTATGTAGGAGTTCTACTTACAGTCCTGGTCAATGTAGAAGTGTGTGTGTGTGACAATTGTGTGTGCAAGACTGAGGGAGTTGTGTGTTTGTTTGTAGGTGAACCAGTTTTATGCCATTGCCACCCACAACACTTTACAGTGCCCCACCTTATCAGTCCAGATGATGTCAGTCTGTTATCAGCAACCTTGGCCAGCTGTCAGCCCTGTAAGCTCAGTAGTGTATGTGATAGATGCTTAACACTATAGTATAAATTATTAGTTTGGCAGGGGTTCTGCTCTTCCGGCAAATGTGTGTGTGGGTATGTATGTTTGTAAGTAGAGGTATTTTGATATGTTTCCCACCCACTGCCATACTTTACCAGTCCTGCTGATGTCATTCCCCATATCAGCACCTTTGGCCAACTCTCATCCCAGTAAGCTCTGTAGTGTGTGTGGTTACTGCATAATGCTATGATGCAAATCACTAATTAGGCAGGGGTTCTACTCTCACATCTGGTAAGTGTTTATGTGGATCTGTTTATAGGATAAAGTATTTTCATAGGTTAAACACCCACTGCACTACTTTATCAGTCCTGCTGATGTCATTCCCTTTATAGGTTCACACATGTGTAGTAGGTAATGGCCCAGGAGCCTTAACAAGCCTAGCACATAGAAGGGCCCTGCCATTGTGCCACCTGATGCTATATCCCACTGCCTTTATCAAGTATAGCCACTGCAGTGACCCTTGGGTTGAATTGTCTATTACCCGGCCACTATCAAGACTTATCTGGAACAGGGTTAGCTAGGTGCTCTGCATGACATGTATGGGAAGTGTATTCTGGACCATTAGCAGTCTCTTGGTGAAGGAACTGTGCTCCAGCATGTTGTGGTGACTATGGTCCTGAGGTAGAGGTCTCTACAGTGTGTGTGGTGTGGATGGATTTGTATGTAGCATTTCTAAACCAGCTGGGTCAGACATTGCTTTGTAAGTCAAGCATAGATAGCTGATAATTAGGTGATATGACACAGATAATAGCTTGGGTATGCTGGGTCTGTCTGTGTAAGATGTGTATTTAATGCCTAGGAACCCATTTGTGAGGTCCTTCTGTGGCTTCCTCAGCTGTAGCAGGTGTCTAGTGAGGTACATGGCAAATTGGCCATAATACTTGAGGAGTGGTCTAATGAGGGAATAGTAGACAGAGATCATTGCCTCTGTCTTCCTGGATGCAAAACACTTGGTAATGCAATGTGTCATATAGAAGGACTTCCTGACCACAGTGGCAATGTGGTGCTTAAAGGAGAAGTTGCTGCCAACCTGTGTCCCCAGATCTATTATAATGCATAGTGTTCATTGGGCTACCATTGGTGTGATACTTACTGGGAACTGAGTGTTTTACCAAGGGGATGATGATGCATATTGTGGTGTTAAGCTTCTGGGCATGGTTTCCACATCACTCTGCTGTCTCAGTGAGACATTTCTGCGGGATGTGTGCATCACTTGTGGAGTTAATGATAGCTTCCAGCTTGCAGTCTTCTCTGAACTTGGTAAACCAGAGTTCATCTGTGTTGGGCTGGAATCCTGAGAAGTAGATGCTGGACAGGACACTACCCAGTACTGATCCCTGTGGGACTCCACTTGTGACTGCTTGCCAGTCTGTCCTGGAGTTTGCCACTGTCATAGTCATCTGTTCTGTGAACCAGTTTGCAACACAAACAATGATATATGGGTTGATGCCTAGTTTGTGGGGTTTATCAATAATCCCTCACTGAGGGATGGTATCACAAGTTTTGGACAAATTGATGTAGGCTGTACGCAGTGTCTTACTTTCATACACAGCCCTGGTGACTCGGTCATAGATGTAAACCAGGTTGAGCAGGCATGATCTGCCATTCACAAAGTCAAACTGTGTAGGTCCAGAGTTAGGAGATCACCTATATCTTGGTCAATCAGGTCCCTGATGATGCGGCCCATCAGGCTAAGGGGCAAATAATCCACAGGGTCTGTAGATGCTACCCCTTTATGGATAGGGATGACTGTAGCAGTGTGCCATGTTTGAGGGACAAAGCCTGAAGTGAGGCTGTAACTGACCAGGACACTCAGATTTGGTCCAAGGTCACTTTGTATGCCATGTAGAACACAGCCATGGATATGTTGGTGTCCCATGGAAGCTGTATTCTTGCCTGTGGACACTGCAGGTCTAACCTGGCCTGCAGTACTGCTGGGTGCCTGTCATTCATCTGCCATTGTGATTGTACACTTGTGGGTGGTTAGAGGGGTAAAGCTGGCACTGAATGTGTTGCCAAGACTGTGGCCAATATCTGTTGTCTCAGGATAGGAATTAGCATTGTGCAGTAACTCACATTGCTTGTGTTTAATGCTGTGGAGGTTGTTGATATCACTATCAAAGGCTTTTGTGATTGTTGTCAGTGTCTGCTGCATTTCTGCTTTAATAGATGCCTGTAGGGGATTCCATGAGGGATCCCAAGTTGTGTTTGAGGCTAATAAGAGGGTTCAACAGTCATGGGACACCATCTTTTTCTGCAACAGGTTCCTTCTTCTGTTGTACACTTTAGTAATGGCAGGGGACCATTACATTGTCTCCCAGTATTTGAAGGACAGTGTCTGGGTTCTGTTGGCTATGGCTAGCACCATTCATTCATGTACCTGTTTGTACAGTGCATATGTGTATGATTTGACAGTCACACAGCTATTTCCCATTGCCATGGGAGCAGTGAAGTCATACACCCCTATTTGTATGGCTGCAAAGTCAGCTTTGGAGAAGTTTTGCAAGGTGGTTACCTTTGTGGGGGTGTGGCTGACATGTTGAGTTCCATGTTGATTACAGCCTGTGTGGATCTCACCAGGTAGGGATTGACAACTGTGGATGAACAACAGTCCCATATGTAAGTAGTCAACACAGGTCAGGGTTGTTGCATCCTCTACCGGGGGTCATTATGAGCTGGTCCAGGGCATTGGAAATGATGAATTCCAGTAAGTGTTGGGCCACTGTACTGGCACTTGACTACTTCTCCAAGGTGATGGAGGGGTAGTTGAAGTCTGCTTCTATGTCAGTGTTGCATTGGGCCTTCATAGATGGTAGGGTGATGAAGAATGTGCATTGACAGACTAGGGACATAGATGTGTACTTATAACAGGCTATAGTCTGGATTGCACTTTTACCCCAAGGCAGTTGTACTGGAAGTATCTCTAATGCATTATGCTGGGATACTAGTCTGGAGGTGTTCCTATCCATAACGAATATGGAGACAACACCACCTGTGGAGGTGTGGTGTAGCCCATGTTTGGGGGCTGACAGCTGTGGAATGCATCATAGCCTGTTAATGCAGGGCTGCTGTCTGCTGTGAACCACCTCTCCATTACAGCAGAAATGTTAATGTCCTCCACTCAGAGGAGTGCTTTCAGTGACTGCATCCTAACAGTTAGATGTCTATTGTTGAGCAGCATGACCCTCAGATTGCATACATGTCTAGCTGTTATGGTGGTAATTACATTTGGAACACTGCCTAATAAGCCAGTATAGGGATGGAAAGACACATATCCAGTACCTGGAGCCCAGGGCTGACAGATGTAGGACATCTGTGGCAAGTCACTGGGTTCTGACAATCATGTCATCCCAAGCAGAAAGGTACTGGATCCCTTGAGAATGACACAAACACTTAATCCAATGTTGCAGTCAATCATCTGCTGCTAGTACTCCAGCATCATTCTGGGTGATGGCAGTATACTGCTCAGGGCTACTGTCACACCTGCATGGACCACATAATCAGAGTTCAACCATGTCTCTTGTCATGTAGTCCAGAAAGGTGTGTCCCAGGTCATTCACACCCACATGGATACAGAGTGATATTTGTAGTTGTTGTGGAGTGCCATGACTGGCTGTGTCATGTGGTGGATGCTGGCATGTGATAGATATTTGGCTGTTACTTGCTCCATATTCAACTTAGTGAATGGGATATATGTGTGCCTCAGTACTGAGTTACCCATGATCACTGTCTTGTGCAAGGTGGTTAGCCTAAGGGTCTTAGGTTGAGGGGCACACCTTTTAGGTGAAATATGTCTCCTTTGGCATGTGCCATATTGTGGTGACTGAGTGGGTGTCTGTCTTGCTGGTCTGTGATGTTTGGGTAAATGTCCATTGAGTGCCTCTGTGAAGGTGGGTATGTGGCTTTTCACTGTATTTCATGGCTGCCAAAGTGGGTGTTATGGTGAGCTATGTGTTCCACATGGTGTGGTGCAGGTGTTGATCTTATCCTCTTGACCTGCTAGTCCAGTCTTTGCTGGAGTGCATATCTACATTTGGTGATATACGGGTAACTCTCACAGGTCTGAGTGTTAGGACTTTAGAGGAGAGGGTTGTCTGTGTGCATGAGGCAGTTGCAACAGTGCCTCAGAATGGACAAGTGCACCAGGTTAATGGGTGAAAACACAGAAAACTGCACTTCAATCACCCAGGAGGGGTGGACATAACTAGTAAGTACTGGGGCTACTTCTGTGATGAATGAGTACTGCTGATGGCTCCCAGGTGTGCCACACTTATTGATACAATAACCTGGTGAAGTCCCAAGCTATAATACTATTTGATGTGCAAGACAGAAAGAATTAGCATGATGTAAGGATGAAACTGAAGGCAGACTTTCTACCACCTGTAATACTTTACCTCAGCTGTGCAGTTAATAGCAGCTTTGGCCATTTAAAAACACAGTAAGCTCTGTAGCACGTGTGGTAATTAGGTAACACAATAGTAGACATAACTAGATCAGCAGAAGTTCTAATCCCAATACTGGCAGGTGTGTGTGTGTGAGACTCATGTACTGTCTGGTTTATACCATTTTTGACTTGAGTACTACCCTTCACACTTCCCCTCACCCCAGTTTAATAGTCCTGTTGATGTCATCCACCTTAGAAGTATCTTTGGACAAGGTAAAAATGTATAAGCTCTGTGGCATGTCTGATAACTGCATAGTACTGTAGTAGAAACAACTAGATAGGTATGAGTTCTAATATCACTACTAGCAATTATTTGGCAACTGTTTGGATGTGAGTGTGTGTTTGTGTGAGAATCATGTGTATGGGTTATACCATTTTTGATTTCTTTACCATCTTTTACACTTCCCCTCACTCCAATTTAGAAGTCCTGTTGATGTTATCCACCATAGAAGTACCTTTAGAATAGGTGAAAATGTATAAGCTCTGTGGCATGTCTGATAGGTATGTAGCACTATAGTAGAAATAACTAGATAGGCAGGAGTTCTAATCTCACTACTGGCAATTATTTGGATGTGTGTGTGTTTGTGTGAGAATCATGTAGTGTGTGGGTTATACCATTTTTGACCTGTGTACTACCCTTTACACTTCCCCTCACTCCACTTTTGTAGTCTTGTTGATGTCATCCACCTTAGAAGTACCTTTGGACTAGTTGAAAGTGTCTAAGCTCTGTAGCGCATCTGATAACTGTGTGGCACTATAGTATAAATAACTAGATAGGCAGGAGTTCTAATCCCACTATTGGCAACTGTTTGGATGTGAGTGTTTGTGTGAGAATCATGTAGTATGTGGGTTATGCCATTTTCAACTTCTGTACCACCCTTTACACTTCCCTTCACTCCAATTTAGTAGTCCTGTTGATGTCATCCACCTTAGAAGTACCTTTGGAGTAGGGAAAAATGTATAAGCTCTGTGGCATGTCTGATAGTTGCGTAGCACTATAGTAGAAATAACTAGATAGGCAGGAGTTCTAATCTCACTACTGGCAATTGTTTGGATGTGTGTGTGGTTGTGGGAGAATCATGCACTGCATGGGTTATACCATTTTTGACCTGTGTACTACCCTTTACACTTCCCTCACTCCAATTTAGTAATCTAGTTGATGTCATCCTCCTTAGGAAGTATCTTTGGTCTAGTTGAAAGTGTCTAAGCTCTGTGGCACATCTGATATTTTTGTAGCACTATAGTATAAATAACTAGATAGGCAGGAGTTCTAATCTCACTATTGGCAACTGTTTGGATGTGAGTGTGTGTTTGTGTGAGAATCATGTAGTGTGTGGGTTATACCATTTTCGACTTCTGTACCAGCCTTTACACTTCGCCTCACTCCAATTTAGTAGTCCTGTTGATGTCATCCACCTTAGAAGTACCTTTGGGCTAAGTGCAAATATGTAAGCTCTGTGGCACGTCTGAGACCTGCATAGCAATATAGTAGAAATAACTAGGCAGGCAGGAGTTCTAATCCCAATACTGGCAACTGTTTGTGTGTGAGGATCATATCCTGTTTGGCTTATACCATTTTGATGTATGTACTATACACAGCTGGTGACCACCTCCTGATGCCATTACTTTATATAGTGTGCTAACAGCATCTGCCTCACATGCAGCAAGTTAAACCATTGTACAGTCCTCTGTACAGATGTGTCTGGAATATCCAAATGTTTGCAACCTATACATGGTCAGAAGTGGTCTGTGTGCCTTAACAATGCCATGTATGTGATGTTGTAGCCAAACAGGCCACAGTGAGTCCACTGACACATATGGCAGCCTCAGGTATCATACCTGACTGAAACATCATGCTGATATGATGGCTGTCACCCTCTCAGTTGGCCAGCCTTGTAGGTGCAATACATGAGTTCAGATGCTTGGTTTTACAAGTGAACTGTTCATGTTATGGGTCACATTAAAAGTTGGAAGAGGTGTGGACTGACATGGTGGTCCCAATTTGTATGTATCGGAAACACCTTGCATTTTAAAGGGGTGTATACACAATTTATATCCACTGTATACAAGTAATGTGTTACACATGTCCCTACCTTAGGCCTTTTGTCCAGGCCATTTTGCTGGCCTCTGTCCAGATGTCTTGCACTGACATGTTGTGAGGTATGCTACAGGAATGTTGAATTCATCTCAGATAGGCCCCACTGGTGACCATTGTGATGCAATGCAGTTAACCCCATCACAAATGAACATGCACATAAAGCAATATAGCTATTACTGACAGTGCAAACATTATCTATACCACACTAACTATAAATTCAAGAAAAACACTTAATATAATTGGCTGCTATATCCCACCTGGAAATAAAGTCCCAGTTATTGAATGTCTATTGCACTGGGCAAGTAGTACCCTTAGTCAGGAGACATTCATACTGGGTGATTTTAATTTAGACTGGTTTGCATGTTATACAGATCACCTCATCCATCACATAACTTGCATGGTTTTCCACAAACTATTCAAGAACCTACCTGAATAGATAAAGCTAGTAAAAAGCAATCCACCTTGGATTGGATATTATTAAATACCTCCTTTCACTCATTCCAATCAGGTTGCCTTCCTGATGGTCTGAGTGACTACCTACCCACATTTCTTATACAACAACACATATTCCCACCAAAAACTACTATGTTTAAAAAACTCAGAAAAAAAACATAACTTTAATCTTGACAACTTCTTAGCTGAACTACAAAGGTGCAATTGGACTCCACTCAAATACTTTGACCTAGATGATGCAGTGAACCCCTTTAATAAATCTTTTTTAGATATATTAAATGCACATGCCCCAGTTAGAACCATCAGAGTAAAATCAAATTATGCCCCCTGGCTAAGCAGATACACTAGGGCCCTTCTGAAAACTAGAGATAAAGCCTGGGAACTATGGCATAAGACTAACACAGTAGTTTCTAAACAACAGTATCAAGAACTTAGAAATAAGGCAAACAAAAAAAAAATTAAACAGGATACAATAAATTTCTATCATAACATTCAAAACACACATCAAAAAAACCCTCAAAAATTCTGGACAGCTATAAACTCAATCCTTCATCCAGGAAAATATACTACACCAATGCCAAACATCCACAACAATTCCGTTAGCATAGCTACAATTTAGCAAACATTTTACTGAATCTATAATTGCCCTTTCCAAACAGCAAACTCCTACTCCTGATACCAAACCAGCCAAGTCTACAACTAGCAATGCCTCATTCTCTTTCTCCCCAGTTCCTACAGCCACTATAAAAAAAACTATTACAGAAACTAAAACCTACTACACTTGCCATACATAACTTACCCAGTGAATACCTCAAAATTGCAGCTGAATCTATAGTCATCTCAGTATCAATCCTTATAAATAGATCCTTTCTTGAAAACAAGGTCCCTCAACTGTGGAAAATTTTCCATGTAACCCCACTTCATAAAAGGGGACCTTCCACAAAACTGACAAACTATCGGCCAATTTCTATTATTTCACCTCTTTCTAAGCTACTTGAAAGGTGTATTCATCTCCAGGTCATGAAATTCTTACTAACAAATAACCTTCTCGCAAACACTTAGCATGGGTTTTGACCATCACATAGTACCACTACAGCTTTCTTATCCTTCACTAATACCATAAACCATCACAGGAATAACAACAACTTTGTATCTGCCATCTTTCTAGACTTATCAAAAGCTTTTGAAATGGTCTCTCATTCCAAACTAATAGATGTACTAACTGAACTATCCTTCTCACCATCTGCCACAGCATGGTTTCGTAACTATTTATCTGGCCGTCAACAATCTGTTCTATGGCAGGGTGACCTATCTCCATGCCTTCCTTTATCCATTGGTGTCCCACAAGGCTCTATCTTGGGCCCTCTCCTTTTCTCCCTCTTTACTAATAATCTACACACAGCTACTCCACATGGTTTTATAATACAGTATGCAAATGATTCGACATTTATCTGTGCTGCCACTTCTTTATCAACTCTTCATTCTCAAACACAGGAACCTTTCACTTCTGTTGAAACATGGTTAGCCAATGCCCATCTAATCCTGAACCCCCCCAAAAAACTAAATTATTACTCTTCCAACCTAACAAGACATCTAACTCATGCCCAACATTTAACATAATAGCCAAAGACAATACTGTGATCTCCCAGACAACCCATACAAAGCTTCTTGGAGTGGAAATAGACAATACCCTAACATTTGACTTGCATGTCTCCCTAACTATAAAAAAGTCTATAAGAAACTTGGAAATCTATATAGGCACAAAACGTTCCTGACCACAATGGCCAAAATTACATTAGCACAAACCCATCTGCTCTCCACTCTTCTATATGCCTCTCCAATTTTAACTAATCTAAGGAAAACTGACTTATCTAAGCTAGAAACATGTTATAATAAAATTGCTAAGTTTGCATCTGACTGCCCATATAGAACACATCATTGTACAGCTTTAAGGATACTAGAGAGTCATGAGCTTCCCTACATTATTCTTTACAGCCAACTCTCTCTAACTCACAAAATTGTAACACAACCAACTAGAACCCCTGTACTACAAAGTCTCATCCTTCCTTACAGTTCCAGCAGACCACTTTGCTCTAACAACAAGAACTTACTCACCATCCCCAAGGCCAACAATACTGCAGGAGAATCTTTAGTTTCCAACTATATATCTCATATATGGAACTCCTTTCCTAACTCCATTCTCTCAATCTCATTCACTAACCACTTTAAGCCATCACTTAAAACTTATTTAAAAAATAAGTGACAATGTTCCTGTACTAACCCCTCATGAGTGCTCTGATACATCATACTATACCCAAAACATTTATAACTTTTCCCCCGGTGTTTAATCCTTTGTTCCTACTGACCTCTCTTAACCTTATATCTTGACACAAGGCATCCCTACAAATAGTACTAACTATGTTCAAAGCCTAGGTTTTGTTGCCAAGATGTAACAAATTTGTATCTTCTTATGTATACTACATTTTGTTTACTTTACACTTTTTGATTATTGTAATGTGTGCATGAAAATTTACTGTTACTCATGGACCTTTTCTCCCCAGACCTCTGCTGAAAAAGGACCTGTGTCCAGTTGGACTTTCCCCATAAACAAGTGTTAAATAAATAAAATAAATAAATAGTTGTGTGCATGGTAAATTGCATGCCCTTCACATGCCTGGTGTATTGCCAGGCCACAATAGAACAATGTCAATACTCACCAGCTTTAGGTTGCTGTCCCATATGTAGACCAGAGGATCCTAGGTAGTTGTGAGAGAGAGGTATTGTCAGCAGACTCTCATGTGGCCTTGGTACAGGATGGATGCAGCATGTCTGCACATTTACAGTACAAAGCCCAATAATACACCATTTTCTGTCCTCAACATAGATGTGCACCTCTGTGCATTAGAAAGCCCCATCCACAACTGCAATTGGACCTGACACATGGATGTAGATACCATAAAGATACACGTATGTCTGATTCATTAGTGTACTAATCCCCACTGGGCCCTTACCTGCATGCTCCCTGTCCATTGTGTGGGCACCACCCACTTTCAGCATGTTGGCCTCTGTACCCTGGTGTTGTACTGGGGTATGTACCCTAAGGTTGGCAGGAGCTCATATGCTACACAACTTGGTTGTGTGGTGGATGACAAAGAGAAATGTGAAGTCATTTGATGTGGTGATGACTGTACCCAAGGGTGACAGAGTGGTCATTGCAGCAGATGTCAATGGGAATGTTGGTGAAGGGAACAGATGGTCTGTGAAGGTGATGGGTATGCATGCATTAAAAGGAATGCAGACTGTGAGATGGTAGTGGATTTTGCAAAACAGATGGACATGGCTTTGGTGAATATGTACTATAACACGAGGGAGGAGCATAGGGTGAGTTACAAGACTCTAGTAAGATGCACACAGATGCAATACATCCAGTGTAGGAGGGCCAGTTTAAAGGAGATTGGGGACTATAAAGTGGTGAAGGGGAAAGTGTATTTAGGCAGCATAGAATGTTGATCTGCAGGATGATGGTGATCAAGAAGAGGGGGAGTGTGAGTTCAGCAGCAAGGATCACATGGTGTGAATTGGAAAAGGGTGATTGTGAGGTGGAGTTCAAGGAAGAGTTAAGACAGACACTGGGTGGTACTGTCAATTTACCACATATCTGGTTAAGTACAGCAGAGCTACTAAGGGAAATGGCTAAAAATATGCTTGGTGTGACATATGGATGGAGAAAGTAGTACAAGAAGAACTGGTGGTGGACTGAGGAAGTACAAGACAGTATACAGAGAAAGAGGATGGGGAAGAAGGAGTGAGACTGTCAGAGAGATGAGGAAAGTAGACAGAAGTGTGAGGAGATGAGGTGCATGGCAAAGAGAGATGTGGCAAAGGCTAAGGATGAGGCATATGAAGCATTGTATGACAGTTTGGTCACTATGAAGGGATGACAGGAGTTGTACTGATTAGCTAGACAGATGTACTGAGCTATGAAGGATGTGCAGCAGATAAGGGTGATAAAGGATAATGAGGTTAATGTATTCACAAGTGAGGAGAGTGTGTTGACCACATGGACAGAGTACTTTGAGAGGCTGATGACTGCAGAGAATGAGAGAGAAGATTGGATGATGTGGGTATGGTGAATCAGGAAGTGCAACAGCTTAACAAGGAAGATAAAGTAGTAATTAATGTACAAACACTTCTTCAGACAAGTTATTGCATTTATGGTTAACAAGGAAGATGTAAGGATAGTTATGAAGGGGATGAATACTGGCAAGGCTGTTGGCCTACATTACATACCTGTGGAAGATGGAAGTGTTTAGGAGAAATGCCAGTGGTGTGTTTAGCCACACTATGTACTGATATCTTGGGTGGTGTAAGGTTGCATGAGGAGTGGAGAGGAAGTGCTTGGGTATGGTTTAAGTATAAGGCTGATATGCAGAGCTGTGGTAACTACAGAGGGATAACATTGAGTTTGATCTGTTTTGAGAGTAGGGAACCAATTTAGGAGACCCTACAGAGGTGGAAATATGCTGTAGAGAGGGGAGTAATGAAGGTCAGCAGGACTACAATAGAATATCTGTGTGTGAATGAGATGGAGAATAGCGGAATGTTGAGAATGTATGGGGCAGATTTGGCAAAGGTGGATGTGCTTAAATGACTGGGATCAACATTTCAGAGTAATGAGGACTGTGGCAGACAGGTAAAGAAGAGAGTACAGGCATGATGAAGAGGTTGGAGAAGAGTGTCAGGATTGAGTTGTGACAGACGAGTACCAGTAAATGTGATATGTAAGGCCTACAAGAGGGTAGTGAGACCACCTACGTTATATGGGTTGGAGACAGTGGCAGTGAGAAAAAATGCAGGAGACAGAGCTACACATGGCAGAGGTACAGATGTTACAATTTGCACTGGGTGTGACATGGGTGCACAGTCTTAGCAATGTGTATATGAGAGGAACGGGCCATGTTGGCCAGATATGACACAATGTTGGAGAGGCAAGATTACATCAGTTTGGACATGTGCTGAGGAGGGCTGCTGAGTATATTGGGTAAATGATGGTTAAGGATGTAGCTGCCAGATAAGAGGAAGAGAGGAAGGCCTCAGATAAGGTTTATGAATGTGGCGAGAGAGGACATGCAGGTGGTTGGTGTGAGACAGCAGGATTCAGGGGACAGGCAGAAATTGCAACAGATGATCCACTGTGGCAATCCTGAATGGGAAAAGTCAGAGGACAATGAAGGGGGATGTTGTAATGTCAGTCTTGACAGATTAGCCAACTATTTAACAGACATAACACAACTCTATGGGTAAATGATTACAAATATGAGGTACACATATGGTCAGTGTGCACAACACTGGACAGTTAAATGTTATGAGCTCAGTATATAACATACAGTTCAACACACATTTGCAACAGTACTTTACTATGCAAATACCATGTATAGGTGTCTCACATATCTGAGACAAACAATTATATACTAGTTGTGTTCACAATTAAGATATGAATATGTACAACATCCCAGTAGCTGGCCTAGAATTGTCAAAGTCAGTATTGTTCAACAGATTCCAGTAGTAGTCATATGTGAGCCATCCTTTCCTGGGACCTTACCGATGATCTATGTCACTGCAGACAGACCCAGATGCTATGGCCATAGTTTCTGATCAACAGTATATTAGTACAATAAGTTTTGTTGAGACATATATGTTAACCCTCCTCTTTCACATTTTTACATACCCTCTACTGCAGTCCATGAGATGCTTACTTGTTCGACATACCTGTCTTTGTATTTTTCAAACTATAGTTGGTTATATTCTGTTATTTGTTGCCTTTTCCCCAGTTTCTCACTCTCCCTCTCCACACACATGTAGGGTGTACATCTGTGTTGCATAGGCAGCAGCTTGCCTTTGGTAGGTAATGCTCATGAGAAGCTGATGCCCTGCGCACCAATTATTGTTGCCCACTTGCTAACTGCGTGCAGAACAGCTGTGTTGTTATTCCGATAGACAATGGCATCTTCACACAATGCTATAATTGGGTACTTCATGTGGGTGTAGCCCCTTTACCTTGTCTGTGAGAGGGACTTCATGGAAGTGTGTGAACAACAGCATCACAGAGAGTATTTGGAAATACCACTTATAAAACTGTGGAGACAGGCCAACAAAATGGAGGAGAATGTTCCACACAGTGACTGAATGTGCATATTGCTGTTATACACAGGGTTTGTGTGAACATATGGAGTTTCTGTGTGATGTAGGTTGAAGTATTTTGTGGCTGTCCACAATACACCTCAAAGTGTTGTACTTTACAAGGGGTGCTGATGTCCCTCACCTCACAAGTATGTTGGGATGCCCTTCAACCTATGATCTCCATGGCATGTGTGATACATGAGTAACACTGTAGTAGCAATAACTACATAGGTAGGGGTCTACTCTCAGTCCTAGCAAATGTGTGTGTGTGCATGTATGATTGTGCAGAAGACTAGTATCCTGAGTGTGTGTGTTTGAATGAGGAATATTTTCATTGGGTGGCCATGTTGTAACCCATTGTACTCCCAGCACATGTCCTATGTTCTGCTCTATGAGGGCTGCTTTTTACATCAACCATACAGGTATCTGTACACACTTGGCAGACCTATAAGCCCTGTCCTGTGTGCAAGTAGCAGCTATGTAACAGTATGGAATGAGCAGCTACAGAGACAGGGTTCTTAATCACAGTAGTGGCACACTTGTGTGTGTGCATTACTGTGTATAGCAGTGTTTGTGAGTGTGTACACCTCGCATGACATTAGTGTAAAACCTGTCGCACCCACTACATCACCCATTGTCATACCTTACAAGGGCATGTTATGTTACTCACTATACATGTACTTTGGGAACTCACACTATGAGCTCTGTGCCACCTATGATGACTGCATAATACTGTAGTACCACTAACTAGATGAGTAGGGATTTCAAAAGCAACACTGGCAATTGTGATTGTCTGTAACTGTGTCTGTGAACAGTATTCTATGTGTGTTGGATGAACACAGCACCCTCTGTGTGTGTAGAAATTATAAATCTGAGGTGTGATCCACCCACTAGACTTACCAGAGTCCACTGTACAAGAAGTGCTGATGTCAGCCACCATACACCTACCTGTGTACACTCCTCAGCCCTATAATCTACATAGCACATGCAAAAACTGTTATACAGACCTGTCAATTGTGTACATATGTACCTGGATATGAAACACCCAATGTGTTACCACACTGACATACATACCCCTTGTAGTCTACATGGACACATCCTGCTGATATACAGACACCTAGAAGACAAACAGAATACATTATGGAGACCACATGCAGTCAACATTAACAATAATGCATAATGGGTGACAATAATGCATAATGGCTAACCGCTACACACCCTGACATGTAACCATTATACATGCTGGCTGTCAACACTACACAGCATTACATTACTAAACTGTACTAAGTTCTAAGTTCACCCTGTGCATCAGAACCATATTAGCATGTCCCTGCAGCAATGGTATGGATGACAGGGATGTGGTACAGGTATCATCATATGCACAGGGTGTGGTGTGGGTTTGCCAGAGGCCTAGGCTGAGCCATTTGGTTGACATCATGTGTGTGTGTTTGGGGGTTGTATCTGAAATGGGCCGTGCAGGGTTTGTGTGTGTAAGTCTGGAGGTTACCTTGTTGTGATGGTGATGTGTGAGTGCATGGATGCACAGTATCACACCATGTGGCTGCCCTACACAGGGGTATGTTGGACAGCTGTGGACCATACATGGCAGGGTGTACAGTTCACCATCTCTGACCATGGACATAGGGCCTGCCAGGAGACCCATGGGCACCACCAGGCCCAAAGCCAGATTCACTACTACTCCCAGATGGTGACTGGCATCAGCTGGATCTGTGTCCCTGTTGGGACTGACCAGGACCATGAGCCCATGGCCTGCTGCATCGTGGTGTTGACAGCAACCCCCCCTGCAGTTGTGCTGCTGGTACTGCACTATGGGAGCGTGAAGTTGCATGACCACATGGACCCTCAGCTGTTTGTGCTGCTGTCCCCCATCCACATGGCTGATGGCCAACTCTCACCACATGCTCAATCACAGACATTCCACATTCAAGGACTGACATACCATGGTAGAGGACTCTCAACATCTCACCCAACCATCTATTCATGACCTCAGCATAATAACCGTAGGCATCAGTAAGATCATGGAGGTTGTCACGCACAGGAAGAGTAGCATTCACAGCCTTGAGAAGCTGTCGGGTGTTATGTTCACTACGTGCCTGTGCCTCCATGACAGTCCAAAACATTCATCTGCTGGCACATGCTGTGCCACTTCTGACAGGGGCATGTCAGGGAGCAGGCCCCCTTTGAGCACCCCTGCCCATCTTCCTGTGTGGGAACTCGCCTGTTCTCTGGCTATGGTCGGTGTCTATAGACACACTCAACATAGTCACCACACTTGCCTGTCCCATGCCACTACCCGCCAACTGTTCATCATCTATGGCCACTGGTGATTTGGTATGTGTGGGCATTTTGTCTGTGTGTGGGAATGTGGTGGACAAGAGTGGGATGCCAACCAATGGTACAGATTCAGCTTCTGACAACCCAGCCTGTGCCTCTCTATCGCTATCATCATTGTCAGAGTCTGCAGAGACACTGACATCAATTCCCAAGCGGGACAGACCCCGACCCTCATTGCCACCTGTGAGGGGAAGATGATAAATGTAAATTAATACCTGTACATTGCCTGCCATGCACACAGACATGCACATGGACAATTACTGGTGGGTTGGCACAAAGCTATTAAACAGACGTCACATTACCCAAAAGGTGACATGCATGACACACAGAGCCCTCATCATGCATTGCAGCCATTCTCAATCCTTGTTATTAACAATATACATGTCTGGGATGCTTGAGTACTGTTAGTAGGTGACGTCCATTCACCTAGCACACACTGCACCCATGTACATATTATTGATTTTCACCTGTATAGCAGAGTGGCAACTACTGTAGAGCATACTTCTGACTGTGTAGATGTCTATCACATATGTTTCCTCTGTCCCACACAACCCCTATGTGTTTGTCTGACACATAACTAGGATCAAATGAAAATTTATGTCACTAATTAATGACATAAATTCGATTTGCACACCTCATCACCAGCAATGAATGTATGTTTAAACAAATCCTGTTACACCAACAACCTTCTAAGCTTAACATGGATATGATAAGTGTACACACCCCTGTTAACATGGCAGGCTGTTGTATCATATAAAATGAGACCGCAGTACCGCATTCAAAAACATTACCCACCTTAAATGGGACATATGACCTATGCAGTCCAATCATGAACATATTGTTTGCATTTATAAGTTAAATCATGTTATGGTCACATTACAGTTTAGAAAAGTTGTGTAATGTAATACTGTGGTCTCTCACTGCATATATCAGAAACACTTGGCATCTTGACAGGGGTGTGTACACTGTGGTATCCACTGCATAGGATTGTTTCAGACATGTCCCTCCTGTCAGCCATTTGGCCCCCCAGTTTGTTGGTCTGTGTCCACATGTCTTGCTCTGACAGTTTCTGAAGTATGCTGCAAGAATGTTACCTTAACCCTTCAAATAGCACCCCCCTGGTGAGCACTGTGATCCACTGCAGTTAACACCACCACAAATGAGCATGGACATCAAGCAATATGGCTAGGTGTGTATTGGCAAAACACAAAAAAAACTACATACTCGCCAGCTACAGGCTGCTGTCCCAGTAGACCAGAGGAAGCTAAATAGGTGTGGGAGAGAGGTACTGTCAGCATGTGACCTTGTTACAGGGGGGAAGCAGCATTTCTGCATATTAACAATACAACCCCCAATAGTACAAAATATGCTGCCCATCACCACAGATATACACTTATGTGCATTACTATCTTATCTGACATATGCATGTAGATACACTACAGAAACAGGTTATGTATGCTAAAGTACTCTAGTAATGTGCACTAGGCCTCACCTACATGCTCCTCATCCATTGTGTATGAGGGAACCCACATCCACAATGCTGTCTTCGAGTAGCTGTTCTCTTCTTGCAGAGGGGGTGCACCAAGGTTGGCAAGGATCTGCTCCTGTGCTGTAAGTGGTGGCTGCATGAGTGGGCCCCCACCTGTGGCTGTTGCTTCCCTGGCTATGGCAGCAGCCCTTTGCCGGGCATTACATAGGAGGTCAATTGCACAATGCTGGACCTACTGCTCATATGTTCTTGTGTGCAAGCTGACATTGTTTACCCTGTGGACTAGGTCATTCCACAGGGCAGTCCATTCCTGCAGATGTTCCTGGGTGTGGCCAAACATTACACCATAGCGATGGATTATGAAGTCCACTATTTCCGCAGTTTCCACAGCAATGTATGCTAGATTATATACATGATGCATCCTGCCTGGAAGACATAAACAGTGAAACACATCATAGCACCTTATACAGTTGTCAAAAGTCTGGACAGAAATTGCACATCAACAGTGGATATATCTTTCCAGCAGTCACCTACACCATACCCCTGTAATCTATAAGCACAATATCAGCATGCATAGCACTCTTGGCCCTGATGTGTCATATTTCCACCAATGATAGATAGTTAATTGCATAAACCGCAAACCT
Source organism: Protopterus annectens (assembly GCF_019279795.1). Lineage (NCBI taxonomy): Eukaryota > Metazoa > Chordata > Ceratodontiformes > Protopteridae > Protopterus > Protopterus annectens. Next base: position 1,023,617,860 of record NC_056746.1, on the reverse strand, counting down.
CTATTCTCATTCCTTTCTGTGTAGAGGGATGACATTGGCCATCTTCTGTGAGGATGGTGTGTGGATGTTGCTGATGGTGTGTTTCAATACAGTATGTGATGGCACTGTGAGCACTTGCCTGAGTTCATATAGGATGCAGACAGGGATGTTATCAGTTCCCATGGAGACTTCCTGTTGTATCTGCTCACCATTGATGATGGGAGGTGTGCGGTTGATATGCATATCTCCCTATAGGGATGGGGGAACAGAGGGATGATGTTAGTACCTAACCTGTCTGATGCTGGTTTCTTATAGCCATGGCATGTGTCTATGACATGTGATATAACACCAGTACATGGTGAACTGTGTTGCTTCTGGCATTGGCAACATATATGGGGACACCCTTGTGACTGGATTTGGCAGTGTGAATATGCATGATTTGTACTCATAGTTAGTCTTACATGGAGTCATCTGTGACCTCACATGCTTGTTCAGATAGAGGTGGACATGCTTCCAAGTTGTCCTCTTCACCTATGTGGCCCTGTACAGCAATATGAGAACCTATTATGTGGTTTGCATATAGCTGCTTTCAACCAAGGGGGACAATAACTCTGTTCAAACAATTCCCAACTTTAATGTGACCTATAGCCTATACAATTCCATTGAAAACATAACAATCTGTGGGGGAAAACAAATGCAAATTGAAATCATTGCAATAAGCTGGTTGCATGAGAGTGAACACCCTTAAACAGATACTATGTGGAAGCACCTGTTGAGATAAAGACAGCATTCAGTCATCTTAGGTCAGATTCTTTCATTATGGCACATTTTAACTTGGCAATAGTCGCCCAGTCTTCCATCCAACAGTGCTACAAACATGTCAGTTACTGAGGGCATAGCTTGTGCACAGCCCTATTAAGGATAACCCACAGACTGTCTATTGGGTGTAGGTCTGACTGGCACATTCCCAAACTGTATTTCCCATCTGGTGAATCCATTCTTTGGTAGATTCGGTTGTATGCTTGGGGTCATACTGAAGTTGACAGGCAAAACCCCTCTTCATCTTCACATTTCTAGCAGATGACTGAATGGTGACAAAAAAGTTGGTATTTGCAACTATTCATAATTCCTTCCATCTGGAGTGGAGGCCAAGTTCCAGCTTTTGAAAAGCAACCCCACAGCATGATCACCATGCTTCACCAGGGGGATGGTGTACTTTAGGTGATGCAAAGTGTTGTGTTGGACCAAACATATTTTTTGTAATTTTGGGCTAAAGGTTGAACCTTGCTGTCATCAGACCATGACACATTGTCCAACATGAGTTTTGGAGACTTGATATACTGTTTGGCAATGTGTGCCCAGCCCTGGACATTTTTCTGTGTAAGAAAAGGCTTCCATCTACCAATCCTATCCCATAGGACAGACATATGGGGAATACAGAAGATTGTTGTCACATGGGGTGCACACCCATTAGTTATCAGGCATTCCTTAAGCTCAATGTTGCTGTCAGTCCTCTGTCAGCCTCCATGGCCAGTTGTCATCTTGTCATGTCATCCACTTTGAATGGACGTCCAGGTGTTTGCAGTGTCATTGTTGTCTCATATGTTCTCCACTGTCTGATAACTGTCTGCACTGTATTCCATGGTATCTCCAATGTTGGGGACACTTTCTACTCCTCTCCTGAATGATACCTTTCCACACTGAGTTCCCTTCAATGCTTTGTAAGCTTTCTGACAAACATGTCTTTTGCTGCAGCAGGTGATGAGGTAAATGTCAAATATATTCGACTAGGACAGTTGGACATTATTTGGAGTTAATCAGAATCTTGTCAATCAATGGCATATGTATAACCAAAAAGAGAATGCTGTGATTACTGCAAGAGGTGAATCAACCAAGTAGTGGTTTATGTGTGTGCACATGTATGCAATCAGTTTATAGTATGTTTCTTATGTTGTATATTTTTTTCTACTAACAGATTTGTTTGTTTGTCAATAAAATTGTACAGGTTATGGGTCACATTCAAGGTGAGAAACATCTTGACAATATTTCCTGTGGTCTCACTTTTGTATAGTACACAAACCTGGAATTTCAACAGGTGTGTGCACACTCTTGATAACCACTGTATGTAGGTGTTCAGATAGCTGTTTGTGGTAGCCATGTACAGAGGGTCATAACACAGTTGCACACTTCTCCAATTACAACCTGATAATCATGCCTATTCTACTACCCATATCATTGTCATGGCAATGCAACAACCAGTACTTGTAAACATTTATGTCTGTTGTATGCATTGCAACTGATATTACACAGATGTAGAACATGCACAATTAATTTACATACATAGATAAGTAAGTTGATTGATTGCACAGTAGGCTTTGCTATCACAGTGCTAAGCTGGAAGATGCCCCACATTTATATCTAGGCTATTATGTTATGGTG